>NW_004457604.1:0-33598 GCF_000313135.1 Acanthamoeba castellanii str. Neff
CGGCGGGCCGGGCTTCACCTACCAGCGCGTCGACGACGACAACGGCAGCACGGAGATGAAGGACTTCTCGCCGGAGAACAAGATCCCCTGGATGAACAAGCGAGCGCCCGTGGTACGCACCGCGCACTTCTGTGGTCGGTCCCACTGTGGCGTCGAACTTATGTCTCGTCTGTCCGTATGTGATTGGCGCATCAGCAACCGCCACTGGTGGTGAAGATCTGCCTGTGGGTCGTGCAGGTGGGCTTGGCGGTGGCCATCATCGGCCTCTGGATCGCCACCGCCGTCGGCATTGGCGAGAAGGTACGCCGTCGATGGCACCGAGAATTACTCCAGAAGCGAAGTGATGATCGTGCAACTTGTTTTCTTCCTCACCTAACCTTCATCATCCTCTTCTTCTTCTTCATCTTCTTCTTCACACATCAGGACATCAACGACCCGAACGACAGCTACGATTCGACATGCGCCATCGGCACCAAGTTCCAGTAGTCGAGTTCGAGCGCAGCATGTTGTACAGCCCTTCCCCAAAACAAATATTGAACAAACCGTGTTTCATTGATATTACAGCATTGTACGTCTTTTTTAATGTTGCAATGCAACTCAACAACCTTCGTTACTAAGCATTGCCAAATCCATTTTAAGCCCCACTTACCTAAGGTGGCCAAAGACCGCACGAGTGAAGAAACGCAAGGATGCGGGCTTCTTTTTCTTTTCAGAGATGCACAACCGCGAAGGCGGATTCTTGGCCCTTGCGGGCTTGGCCTGCCTCTTTGTGTTGTGCCTGCACCTTCCCCTGGTGTCGGGTACTTTTCCCAACATACACACGCACACTTGTTCTCCCCATTTTGTTTTTTTCTCACCTTCACCTTGGGTGATCTATGCAAGCCGGCAGCTTCACCCTGTGGGGCGAGAGCGACTTCGACTCTTGCAGACTGCTCGTGGGCACTGTAAGTGAGGTCGAGTACGACTACAGGTGGGCGAACCTCTGCACCCATTTTCTTTTTTCTTCCCCTAAAACCTTGCCCTTTGTTGCCCTGTGGCGCTGCCAGGCTGTATTGGACCGTCAACAGCACCGCAGGCACCATCGTCATCGGCCTGGCCGCCAAGGTGAGCCACCCCACTCCCACACGCCCCTCGCGCCCTTCTCTTTACACGTGTGCAGGCCAACAACTCTGGCTCACGCATTCACGCGGCTTCACAGGCTCCTGGGTGGATGGGCTTGGGCCTTTCGTCCAACGGCAATATGAACAGTGGTACGTCCAGTTCCGCGTCCATACACGATGCACCGCACCACACAACTCGCACGACAAACTCACAATACGCAACGCAACGCAGGAGGAACGTCTGATGATGCATCCGACATTTGGGTGGGTTGGGTGGGCGGAGCGGTCGGGGCCTGCGCCGATGGCTGCGTTGCTGACTACACCGCCAGCGCCAGGAGCCAGTGCGTCCGCCCGCTTTTACTACTTGCTCGGGCCGCTCTCTCTTGCAAGTGCACTCACTCACACCGCGCATGTGCGACATGAACCCACCACAGGCCTGTGCTGGACTCCACAGGAAATCTGGAATCCCTTGGGTTTGGCCAGGTACACGCACTTACCCTGTCTCGCCGTTCACACCACCTTGTGTGTGTCGTGTATGTCGTGTGTGTATGTGTCGTGTTTCGTGTGTGTGTGTGTCATGTGTGTCATGGTGTGTCGTGTGTGTGTGTGTGTCGTGTACTCACATCATCATGCTCTGATAGGTGGATGGCTACACGTGGCTCAAGTATCGCCGTTTGCTGGTGAGCACTGACTCAGCCGATCGAGCCATCACACCCGACGAGCCCCAGTGGGTCATCCACGCCCTCGGCCCCGGGGTACGCACGCACCATTTTATTTTTTATATAACCCGCTGCTCATCGTTCCCCCCAATCCATACACGCAGCTTCCGCGGAGCTTCACCAACTTCGCTCCGGAGGGAGGCACCCGGAAGCACATGAACCAGACCAACGCGGCCGATTTGGTCCAGTTTGGCGAGCACCAATGTACGTCCAGGCCTCGTGTGGTGTCTTTAAAGTGTGCGACGCGCGCGCGTGTGAGGTGAGCTCTGTCATCACCATCATCACCTCTACTCGCCCCTTAGGGACATGCGAACCAACCACCCCGGTCGCCAACGCCTCCAACCAGACCAGCACCGGTTCCTACAGGAACCCAGCCGACACCTGGCGGGTCAGCTGGGCGGTTATCGAATCCGGCACCGGTCCTTACCCTTACTCGCCCCCGGCATCGTCATGTCCCTTCTCACCCCCATGTTGTTGTGTGTGTGTGCCATGTGTGTCGTGTCGTGTCGTGTCGTGTCGTGTCATTTCGTAGAGGTGGAGTTCAACATTTCAGCGCGCACGAGCTCGTGGTGGGCTCTCGGCATCAACACGGACGATCTGATGATCGGCGCCGACATCATATGGTGCTCCACCAGGTTGGTTTAGCCCTCTTTGCTTTGTGGATCATCAACATTCGTCGCGAAAAAGACTCGGGCCATGCACCATTAGCTAAACGGCGGCGCACGACACGCGGCGCACCACACACCACATCGGCAGTGGCGGCAATTATGTGGTGGTCGACAGGAAAGCCAATGCGCACGAGACGCCCCCAGCCGACGCGAGCCAAGACGTCGAGTTAGTCTCGGGCGATTGTAAGCTCTCTACATTTTTTTAGTTTTTATCTTTTTTGGTCAAAATTGTCATCATTTTACGTATTATTGATTTATCTATGAATTGACGCAGTCGTGGACGGCTGGTCGACCTGCCGCGTGCGCCGCCCGATCGACACCGGCGACTCGACTCAAGATCACGTCATCCGAAACAGCTCAATGGTGCGCTCGTGTGCAGTGTGCGCGTTAATTACCAATTGGGCGCTCACAAGGCACGCGTGTGGTGACGCCTTGTCCAGAACCTGTTGTGGGCCTACGGCGCGAGCCTGGCCAAGCGTAGCTGTACCGGATTCTGCCAGCACAACTCCGACGCGGTACCGCACGCGCGCACCTTTGCGCTGGACCCCAGACCACTCATTCGTCGCGCGTGTCGTGCGTATTTGAGCGCAGAGAGGACTGGCGTCGGTCAACTTCTTCACGGGATCGGCGACCGAAGTCAAGCAGACTGACGACAGGCGCAAGGCGCACGGCATCCTCATGCTCTTCGCCTGGGGCCTGCTCGCCGTGGCCGGCGCCTTCATCTCCAGGTGAGACGCCTTCACCACCTCTCCCGCCTCTTTCTTTGCCAAAATTCCTTCTCACATCCCACGCACGCGACGCACGCGAAACACACGACACACACCACGCACGACACGCACGACACACACGATGGCAGGTATTGCAAGACGCCACAGGGCAAGTGGGTGCTGTACGGCTACGTGTGGGTGCACCTGCACGGCTTCCTCGGCATCCTCACCTTCGCCATCAACCTAATCGCCTTCGCCCTCATCGTGGACTGGGTCAGCGATAGAGGGATCAGCCACTTCAAAGGAGGTGCGGTGCCGCCGCTGCTCGCTCACAACGCATTCGAGCGACACACACACCCGCTCACGCTCACCATCGCACGCGCGCACCACCGCACCCGCGCACGCCCGCACCCGCGCACCCGCGCATACCACCGACTGACATTGTGCGTGTCGGTGTAGCGCATGAGATCATCGGCATCATCATGTTCATCTGCTCCTTCTTCCTGCCAATCTTTGGTGTCGTGGGCGAGCTGTTCCTCAAGAAATGTACCTACCCCTAAGACACCGTGTCGTGTGTATGGTGTGTCGTGTGTGTGTGGTGTGTGTCGTGTGTGTGTGCTGACGGTCTACATTTGATCGCGACTGCGGAATGGACAGACCACGACCCCAACTGGGTGGGCTACCTGATCGGCACGGCGCACGGGTGGTTCGGCAAGGCGCTCGTGCTGCTGGGCCTGGTCGAGATCTACCTGGGCCTCGCCCTCTACTGCGTGCCCACCTATACAATGGTACTCGGCTGTGCACACGCTCGCTCACAACACGTGCGCTGACCAAACCGCACACACGACACACGCACACACGGCACACACGGCACACACTACACACACATGGTGCGCAGGTGACGTACGGAGTGGCCGTGGGAAGCATGATCGCGCTGTTCCTGGTGCACGAGGTGCTGCGGTGGTTCGCGCCGTGGGGCTCGTGGCTCGGCGGGCCGGGCTTCACCTACCAGCGCGTCGACGACGACAACGGCAGCACGGAGATGAAGGACTTCTCGCCGGAGAACAAGATCCCCTGGATGAACAAGCGAGCGCCTGTGGTACGCACCGACCGCACACGCGCATGTACCGACCGCACACGCACGCACGTATGGGAGGCTGATGACGCGTATGTGGTGGCGTGTGGTGTTTTGGTTCATTAGCAACCGCCGCTGGTGGTGAAGATCTGTTTGTGGCTTCTGCAAGTGGGCTTGGCGGTGGTCATCATCGGCCTCTGGGTCGCCACCGCCGTTGGCATCGGAGACAAGGTACGACGGCGTCGCCGTGGGTCAATCCACCGCGTGTTGTTGTGGGCACCACTTGCTCACAATTTCTTCTTTTCTTCTTTTTCTCTTCACAGGACATCAGCCGCACGGACAGCTTCGAGTCCAGCTGCACCATCGGCACCAAGTTCCAGTAGTGTGGCCCTGACAGGGCTGCTCTGCTCCGCTCCTCTTCCTTTCTCTTCTCTCTTTCTATTTGAAAAGTGTTTGTTTAGGTTTTTTCTTCTGTGGCACAAGCTTGAGAGATTGAGGCGCGTGGGTGGTGTTACATGGGCTGGCTGGCATGGGGTTTTAGGGCCAAACGGATCAGTCGATCGGGCGGCCGGGCGTGATGGGCCGCAGGGCGGCGGGGGACGTGGTGGTGTTGACGGCGGCGAGCGAGGGCAGGGGCGGTACGGGCGGCGGCCCTCCGCCAGCCGGCGCCTTGCCGGGCTGCGGCCGAAGCGGCGCCAGGAAATTGCCGGCGGGCGGGGGCGACGGCGGCGGCGGTCGTGGGCGCGGCCGGCGGTGGTGCAGTGGGGCGAGGCCGTGAGGGCGTCGGGCGATGGCGTCGCGAGCCGCCGGTCGGCCCCGACGGCGAGGTGGGCGACGTGGGCGAGAGCGGGCCTGCAGCTGCGGCCGAGCGCGGGGACACCGGCGGTATGGCGATCGGCTGCACGACGATGCCCGGCTGGGCGAAGCTGGGCCGAAGCGGCGCCACCGACAGCGACGGCGACGGCGAGCCCGCGGTGGTGGACGATGGCGACGACGGCAGCGACGACGACGAGCCCAGGTCGGTTTTTAACTCCGAACCGGCGGCCGCCCCAACGAGTGAGGGCAGGTCGGGCGTCGAGGCCGACTTGGCCTTGTCGCTGATCTGCACAGCGACCGACCGTGGCGAGACGGGCGGCGGAGGCAGGGCCGAGGTGGGTTTGTTGAGGGCGGCGATGGAGATGGCCCGCACCAGCGGCTTCGGGGCCGTCGGCCTCTGCGGTCTCTGGAGCTGCGCCGCCGGGGCCGGGGCCGTCGTCGGGGTTGAGGCCTGCTGAGGCGGTGATGACGTGGCATTGCTGACCACTGCTGCTGCCGTCTGCTGCGGTGCAGGCGGTGATGACGTGGCATTGCTGCCGTTCGCGCGAGGCGAGAGGGGCCGCGCGGCCGGGCGCGCTTCCGCGGCTGACGAGTTGGTGGGCCGCACGGCGTCGGTCTCCCGCGGGGACAACGGTGGCGAGGAGGCCTTGCTGGCGTTCTCTTGTCGCTCCTTGTCGAACGGGTTGCTCGCCGGCGCAGCGGCCCGCTTGATCACCTTGTCAAAGAACATCCCCTCCTTGCTCTCTGTTGAACGTAAGTCACCATGACACACGACACGACACACACGCACGACACGCACGCGCTCGACCGCACACGCGCAAGGTGTGGTCTCCGTACTTCTGAGGGCGCGTCTGCTGCTGTCGCCCTGCTCGCGCTGCTCGCCGACGATGGGTCCGGCCTCCCGCCGTGAATTCTTTCGGTGCGCGTCCTTCACGACGTCCATCAGATGCGCGTTCTGCTCGTTCAACCTGTCACGGCCATCCACCATTCATTCAGCGCCTTCCCAGACCGTGCGTGTGCGATTGTGCGTGTGCGGTGTTTGTGTTTGTGTGTGTGTGTGTGTGTGTGTGTGTGTGTGTGTGTGTGTGTGTGTGTGTGTGTGTGCGGTGGTGCGTTGCTGTACCTTCTGTTCTCCATCTCGAGATCGGCGATGCGGACTTGGAGCTGCTGGACCTGCTGCTTGAGCTTGGCCTCTTCCATGAGCAGCGTCTCAATGGCCTCGGTCGTGTCCCTGTGCTCGGCATTCGCGTTCATTCGCACATGTGAGCAAATTGAATTAATGAATTAATGATTTAATGAATTAATATATAAGAGATAATATAAATAAATATAAAAATAGTACACAAACCACAGTGCGCACCTGGGCTCCACTTTGAGGGAGAGGGTGTAGGCTACGGCTTCGTCCTCCACCTGCGGCAGCTCCTGCAGCATGTCGCGAAGCTCTGGCACGAGCTGGGGAACAGCGATATAGAACAGTGAGTGCGATTGCACCACCGCACACGCGCACACGACGCACACGACACGCGCGACACACAGACGATGTGCGTACGGGATAGGTGTAGGAGGGCGTTTGGTAGAATCGAATCTCGGTGATGACGGCGGCGATCATCTGGCTCTTGTTCCAGTTGATGAGGTCGTCCAGCGTGTTGGGGTTGCCGTCCTCGATGAACGTGAGGTCCGTCAAATACACGCCTGCACCGGCACAGTCGCGGTTAAGGTGGCGGCGGCGCGGTGAGTGGTTAAGGTGGCGGTCAGTGTCAGCGCTGTGGGAGCGCGTACCGAGATAGGGGACGCAGGGAGGCACTGAGCCGTGGAGGGCAGAGCGGTAGAGCTTGTAGGAGGAGTCGTGCGAAGTCAACTCCTCCAGGAACCGCATCGCGCTCTCCCACTCGGCCTCCTTGTTGATCAACTGCGCAGAGAATCGAATCCAGAGCGCATCAGTGTGTGCGGTTGTGTGTGTGTGTGTGTGTGTTGGTGTGTGTTACCTCCCACGACTTCTTCAATCGTGACACGGGAGACGAGTGGAGGCCGGACATGATTTGCATCACGCCGTTGAAGTTGTTGCATTCCGCCAATTTCTGTTCGGACATAAATAACGAAAAAGTGAACTAGATGAGCGCATTGTGTTTCAAGATGGACCGACAGGTGTGATGCGATATCAGGTACCTTGCCGAGAGTGATGAACTTCTTGATCGCGTTGACGCGGTCTGTCAGCTTCACCTTGTTGACCACTTGCGACGTGACCCAAGCGCTCATCTACGGAGCACGCGAACGCAACGTACATCGTTGAGTTACAGCCATTCTAACATCACATAATATATGATTTGAATATTATAATGGATGCACGCACCATGTTGAATCGCTTGATGATGGTCAGGATGTTGGGTGAGGTGATGTGCTTTTGCTTGCTGTTGGACCACGCCTTGTTCAAGCATTCGCTCGGGCGTATCTTTCGCCACAGCTCGTGCTCTGCAGAAGAAAAGAAGAAAAGAAAAGAAGAGAAAAGACTCAGCACAGGCGCAAGCAAGCGGGCGTGGGGGCGACAGGTGCGCGCATACCAAGGAGGCACATCTGCTGGGCGAGGATGCCCACATCATCGATGTCGTCGATGTTCAGCTCCTTCGCATTCGTGGGACTCACCGAAGGCGGCGACAGATCCTGACTCGTTTTCTTCGCTCGGTAGTCGGCCTCCCACGCCTGCAGCGCACACCGGTTATATCTTAATTATGTAGTAAATAAAATAATGAACTGTAAATACCTCAAACGTCTTTCGGAGTTGTTCGGCTGCGGGTTTCATGTACAGCGGCAGAATATCTGTGATGAAAGTCTGACAAACACACAGCGCACAGCGCACAGCACAACACGCAACACGATTCAGCACGATCGGTGCGCGCGGCTGCCGACTGCAGACTAGGTCGAGGGGCAAGTCGTACCTCGAGTTCGTACATGATGTCGCCGGAGCCAGAGTCGCGGCCCTCCTTGCGGAAATCGTACCCGTGCTCCTTCATCCAGTGTTTGAGGACCATCACAACTCTAGGAATGTGTGCGTAGTGTGCGGTGTGTGCATGTGGTGTGTGTAGGGTGAGTGCAATCAACGTATCATTTGGGCGCCAAATGTGTGGCGGAGAGCGTACTTGATGCGGACCAGGTGCAGCTGCTGCTCTCGCTCCTCGTCATTAAGGTAGGGATCGAGCGGCGTGAATTTGCCGATGTACCGATGCAGCAGCTTGCGAAGCAGCTCTTGCGGAGTCATGAACGACCTGTACGTAAGCATGAACGCGTCCCTGAACTTGGCGTCTGTAGTGTTTGTCTTCGTCAGCTGATGTCATGTGTGTGTGTGTGTGTGTGTGTGTGTGTGTGTGTGTGTGTGTGTGAGGACTTGCCTGAGTATTTGGGCGTGGTGAGCCATTCGACGAGCTTGTCGGCGGTTGCGGCCTTGACTCGGGGCACCTCGGTGGGACTGGCGGCGGGCATGTAGCGAATCTCGGCCGAATCCTCCTCCACTGCCCACAGCGCCGGCGTCGCCGATGACGAGGCATCGACGCTGAACGCTGCGCTCCCCAGCGCACTCACGCCCCCACCGCTGCTGCTGTGTCCAACCGACTTTGACCCATCGAAGCCGCGGCTTCTGCCGCTGCCGCCACTGCCGGTGCCCTCGTCCGTCGCCAAGTCCATCATTCGCTCGGTGCCGGGCGATGTCGACAGCGAGAAGTCGAACGAGGACTCACGGTCGACCGTGCGATCCCTGTCGTCGAACGAGCGCTCGCGCTTGGCCCGCATCTTGCGCATGTTGCGGCCGAGCCACCCGGCCGAGCCGCTCTCGCCCGAAAACGAGTCCTTGCGCTCGCGCCCGGCAACGCCGTCGGCCTGCGCCTGGGCAGCGACGAGTCGTTCGAGCTGCCGTGCCTCGTATTCCTCACGAGCTTCGGGCGTGAGCCCCATCAAAAATGATCCCTGCACGCGCATCACCGAATAAGGCGTGTGTGCGTGTTCGGTGGTGCGTGTGCGGTCGTGCGTGTGCGATGGATATACCTTGGGAGTGCGCAGGTCGCCTTCCACCTGGGTGTAGAGGGAAAGCAGATGGGCAACCGCTTGACCGACCTTCTTCGGCGAGGCGCTTGCCGAGTTGTCAAAGGCGCCTTCCACATCCTGCGTGACAGCAGTTGTCGCACGTGCGTGAGTTATCACACACACACACACACACATACACACACGATCACACACACACGTAAGGTTGCGACAGTGGTACCTGGAAGTAGTAGTTGAAACTGCCGTCGAGGAAGTCGGACTGTGACTTGGACAGGATGAACTCCCACTCGAACAGGGTCTGGCCGATCCAGTGCGCTTCTTCTCGCGTGATACCAAAGTTGGTCTTGATCCACTCCACCGCCTCCGAACCTGCAGCACCCAAGCACACCGTGATGGTTAGCTCGCACGGCCGTAAAAAAAGCAAAATTATTATTATAACTAAAATAAATTTCGCGTCCTACTATAAATAAAAAATAAAATTACATAATATAAATGGAGCCCTCAACGACCAAAGAGCGAAGAAAAAGAGCGAAAGCGAGAGATGGGGGGCTCGCCTTTGAACTTCCTGGTCTTTTTGATCTTGTTGAGGAGGTTCTGTTTTTTGATTTTCATCTTGGCCACGGCCAGCCCGCAAGCGGGGTCATGAAGGGCCGACGCCACCATCCGCACCGACGCCACCAGCCCGGGGTCGGCCTGTGGCGTGGTGGTAGTAGGAGTGGCTGACGTCGACGTCGCTAAAGAAGGCGATGAAGATGATGACGTTGAAGATGAAGCCGGTGGCGAGGCCGTAGGAGAGTTGAAGGTCGGAACGAGACCTTCACTCGCCCCCGCACTATAGCTGTACATCTTCCGCCCCTCTATTTTGTTTATGATTCGTAATGGCCCTCCCCCTCTCTTTCAGGTATGAAGGGCTTTGCCGTAACGAACACACTTGGGTTGATGGTGGGGCGGGTATGTTGTGTGGTTGGCTGAGCCACCAACTATCAAAGAATGTCAAGCACGCTCACGACCACCAGCAAGAAGCTTCAAGGTAAGGAGGGAAAGGAGGAAGAAGGAGGAAGAACAGAAGCAGTAGGAAGGAGTAAACACGAGGAGGACAAGGGAGTGAGGTGAAGATATCTGATTGACCAGCCAGCAAGGAGGAAAGCAATACCCACCACTATATTGCAAGGACGAATTAAAATCCCCTGTCAGCCACTGGAGAAGGCACGCCCAAGCGATTGGCCGCACCATCCAGACCACACTGGGATCTTGCATCTTGTCCTGTCACCTTCAAGAAAAGCCAGGGAGGTAAAGTTGGCTCCCATTCTCCCTGCCATAAGGCCACTGGATGCACTTGGGGAGAAAGAGGATAGGGTAGGAGGACCGTGTGCATTCAGAGAATTCACCTTGTGGCCACATCTCAAGGCCTACTGGCCTCCGGGGGGCTCCAAGAGTCAGCTCCCGCAGCGCTCCAGAGTTGGCTGTGATTGTTTGTGGTCGCGGCAGCACTGAGCGATGGCCGCACGGCCAAAAGAGAATGAAACGGGGCAAAATTGAACCACGTGCTTGGGTGTCTCCGGCGCGACGCGTAACGGCTGGAAGAGGACCCAAAAACTACACAACAAGTTCGCTCTTGCGAGCTGCCCCTTGCGCACGAAGACTCAAGCGGAGCCGGGGAGATACAAAGCAGCCCGAAAGAAGGAGAGAAAGGAAAGACACAAATCCATCTCGGGCTTGATCCATCTCTTGAGCCGCAGCCTGATGTGGTAGCCCCCCCCCCAAACCCCCCTTGCAGATGATAAAGCTCTTACGTTGGTGTCTGCAACCCCCCCCCTCTCTTTCTCTTTCTCCTTTCCTTGCGCGTCCATCTCCACTGCGTGCGTAGTCGGTCATGCAGGCGTTGAAGCTCAAAATCAACAAAATAAGGGCTCGCGCATCCTCGCCCCCACCCAGCCCGTACGGCGCCTTCCCCTCTCTTCTCCAAGCCTTCTTTATTCTCCACGTTCTCGGTTTCTTGAACAAGTTGTGTAAGAGTCTTGAGTCAACCTGCGCACTATCCAGGGCGCCGGTGGTCCCCGCGGCAGCACCGAAGGTGCGGCCGAGCAAGTTTGATGGACCGGTGTTCGCTGCGCTGCTGGAAGACCTGAGAAACGAAAACGGAGCAGGCAAGAGCGAAAGCGAAAGCGAAGGCGAGAAAAGAGCGAAGAAGAGCGAAGACGACGGAGCAGGTCTGGAGCGGAGCGGGGAGGACGCGGGCACGGGAGCGGGAGCCGGACGACGCCAGCGCTGGGCGAGGCCTGCTGGGGAGGAGGAGGCGAAGAGAAAAGCGGAGAGAGACGAGAAGAAGACGCGACGGCGAAGCCTAGGCGTGTTCTTGGAGTCGGGCAGGCGCAGCGGCGAGAACGATCTGCGCTCGCTGCTGGCCGGGCTCGGCAGCCCACGCACACCAAAGGCCGACGTATCCAAGGAGAAGGCCAAGTCGCGCAGGAACGAAGAGCGACGAAGAGCGAAGGAAGGCGAAAAAGAACGAGCCAAGGTGGAAAAAGAGAAAGAGAAGACGAAAGCAAAGGACAAGGGCAATAGCAGGGAGAAGGGCAAAGAAAAGGAGACGGAGGAGGCAGCAGCTGCAGAAAGCGAAAGGCCGATCAATCGAACGCGTCGAAGGAGTGCGAGCATGGATCGGCTGGGCTTGTCGCATCGCAGCTCCGTCTCACCCTTGGGCAAGGGCGCCAAGTCGGACAGCGAAGACGATCGGGCCAAGCGGCAGCGGAACATGGCGGGGAACGAGAGCCCGAACGTCATTCGACGGGAGGAGGAGGCGGCGGATGTCATCAAGAAGCCGAAGGGGCTGTCCGCCGACAGTTGGCGCGAGTCGGGCGCCGCGAGCGGCGAGACGGCCAGTCGGCAGGTGTCGCGGAGTCAAAGGAAGAACAGAAACATCAACAGCGACCACGCCGAGGAGCAAGCCTGGGAATGCCTTGATCTCTCCAAGCGGTAACGGCTGTGTTGTGTGTGTGTGTGTGTGTGTGTGTGTGTGTGTGTGTGTGTGTGTGTGTGTGTGTGTGTGTGTGTGTGTGTTTCCTCTGACCTCAAGTGTTTCATTTGATGGATGTCAGGTATCTTGATCACTGGGCTGTGGAGGAGCTGTGCCAAGTGTTGATGACCAACACCCGAATCAAGCGACTCCGTTTGTCGAAGAACAGGATCGGCGATGAGGGCCTGGACCACCTCAGCGCCATGCTGAGCCGCAACACCACGCTCACCACCCTCGACCTGCGATTCAACAACCTGACGTCGGAGGTGTGGACCACCGATTTCATTTCTCTCATTTTCCTCCAACCCAAACGGTGCATTTCCCCTCCATTTCCCTCACTCTCTTTTCGCTTGTTCACAACAACAGGGAGTGGGCCGGCTCTTGTCGAGCATCGAGCGATCGAACGTGACCTTGACCACGCTGCTCGTGAAGGAGAAGGAGGACGAAGAGAGCGAGCAAGAGGGCGTGGCTGCAGTGGGACCCGCCACCGCGTATCGCAAGCGTCTCCAGAGAGTGGTCAAGTCCAACCGCAGCTTTCAGAAGGTGAGTGACTCACTCATTCGCCGTCATCGTCTCTGGGTGCGACTCCTAAACGGTGCCCGGCACAGGTGTTGAGCGGATCTGCGTGCAAGCTCCGGGTATCCCGGCGCGGCCTCTCCGAAGCTCACCTCCTGCTGTTGGCCAAGTGCACCTGGCTCGAGGCAATCATTTTTAAATCCTTTATCATAATTCATTCATTCTGCTGCTGCTTATCGTTATTATTATTGTTATTATTATGCATTACTATTATGATGAGGATTACTGTGATTATTATTGTAAATTCTTTACTAATGTACCTCTCATTTTGCAGGAGCTAGACTACTCGGGCAATGCGCTCGAAACGGTGCCGTCGCAGATCGGTCAGCTGCGGCGATTGTGCGTGCTCAACCTCTCAGAGAATCGGCTGCAATCGCTGCCACCGTCGCTCGTCGATTGCACGTCGCTGGTGCACCTCCACCTGGCGAACAACCTCCTCACCGAGGTCCCGGCATGCGTGATTAACTTGCCCGCACTCAAATCACTGGTACAGTTTCCTTGTGACTCTTTGTGTGCGGTGTGCGTGCATGTGCGGTGTGCGTGTGCGTAGTTGCAGTGATGATACAAGTACCGATGATATAACGCGAAGAATGATTCGCTCAAGAAAAACTTCATCTGAAACACGAAGAGCTTAGCCTTGAGTCGGTTGTGATTGACATGTCTGGAGAGCTGACGGTCTTATGCACGTAATTCTATTGCAGGACGTCTCCAACAACCAAATCGCGTCACTGCCGCGACATGAACTCCTGAGCATGACAGGGCTGCGCTCGTTGCTCGTCACAGGGAACCCCTTCACGCAGGCACGTCCCTAGCTCTCACCAACACTCAACACCCAACACTGCTGACGTGTACGTACACGTGCTAACGACAACTGACCAACCAACGCTAGGAGAGTGCCGTCCCCTCGAACGCTCTTGATTCCAGCGGCTCGAGCCTGCTCCGCTACTTGCGGGAGCAGAGCGCGTTGGCCGACTTCAGCACGCAGGCCGTGTCGACACTCAACCTCATCGTGTTGGGCAACGAACGTACGCGCCCGCACCATTATCCCACTCGCGCACACCACCTGCAAACTCACCAAACGTGTCGCCCCTCCCCAATCTCTTTCTATGCACAGGGTCGGGCAAGACGACGCTCATTCACCACTTGATGGACGTCAACAAGCAGCAGCGGGTCATGCGACATCGGTCGCTGGGCAAGGACCCAGTCGAAGCTCTGCAGACTCTGTCTCCCTTTCTCGATATTCAGGTATCAGCCACTTTTTTGTGTGAACTCTTTCCCGCCCCCTGACTAGCTCACACAACCACGCGCTGTTGGCTGAATGGACTCGGGTGCGGTGTGCAGGATTGGGAAGTGAAGAAGGCAAAGAGCGAAACGGCGGTTCGCTTTCGCGTTTGGGATTTTGTCGACTATGTACGCCCTCCTGCCCGATGGTGCCCCCCCGCTCTATTTAGCCTCAGGTGCTCATCTTGTTCTTGTTTGGTGACTGGCTGGCGTCGCGCAGGACACATACTACCCGGCACACAAGTGTTTCCTGGCCAAGCGGAGCATTATCATTGTTCTCTTCGACCTTTCCCTTCCGTCGCGAGTACGTCGATTCATTGCTTGCATGACCAAGTTGAGTGTTGCAGACGAGGCAAAGTGTTAAAATAACGTGTCACGTCCAGGCTTCACAACTCGAATACTGGCTGCAGTCCATACACGAAAGCAAGGCTGAGGTAAACACGCACACACGCACACACGCACCACCGCACACGCACACGCACACGCACAGCTTACATTCTTATTGTGTGTACGTTTCCAGGGCACTCCGGTGATCATCGTGGGCCGATGGGGCGACGCCCCGGCTGGCACCGGTTACCGGGGCACATCGCAGGCATCGCAGGCTGCAGAAGCGGCACACAAGCTGGTGCCCAAGTTCAAGTCCCGCTTTCCGCACATCGTCACCCATCTCATCACCAGCAGCAAAGGTGCGTAGTTCTGTGTAGTGCATGCGTACGTGTGCGCGTGTGTTCGTGTGTGCGTGTGCGCGCGCGTGGCGTGGCGTGGCGCGTGTCGTGTCTTGCTACAATGGAATGTTAACCACGTTTACCGCCGCATCGCAGGCAAATCAGTAGCCCGGCTGCGGGACAAACTGTTGGAGCTGGCGTTTTCGCTGCCCTTTATTCCCGACTCCATCCCGTCATCGCACGTGCGCCTCCAGCTGAAGATCGAGAAGCAGTCCCGCTTCAAGCCCTTCTTGAGTCTCGATGTACTCTCCCCCCTCTGCACACGACACACACCCGACACACACACACACGCGGAAAGGCTCACTAGCTACGGGCCATTGGTGAACGCGGCAGGAGTTCAAGGGATTGGCGCGGCAGTGCGGCGTCGCCACGGACACCTCGCTGGAAGTGGCCGTACAGTGGTTGAAGGAGATGGGCTCGATCATCTACGTCGGCAACCACCGCGGCAGCGGCTCCAGGTGCGGCAGCAGCCGCTCCAAGAGGCGCGTGGCCCCTGTCGCCGCCGCTGCCGCCAACATCAGCTCACCACCGTCGCAAATCTCGTCGTGGCCCTCGACCTCATCGTCGTCATCATCGTCATCACCCTCCTACTCGTCGTCATCGACCACCACCTCCTACACCACCGACGACCCGTCGGCGCCGGCGCCGGCATCGGCTCGCGCCAGGCGGAGTCCCCTCCCGCGCCTGATATCAGGCGAGGAGGAGACCCGGCTACTCAACGACTTCATCATCGTCTCGCCTAAGTGGGTGCTCGAGGCCATCGGCGCTATCACGTCGGCGCGGCACACCTACCTGTCGTGCCGGGGCGAGGTGACCTTCGCCACGCTCAGCCAAAAGATATGGAGCGCTGCCGCAACGTTTCCGGTCCAGTCGCACTTCCCGCTCGCCCGCGTGCTGCACGAGTACGGCGTGCTACGGCTCATCGACGCCACGACCGACGCCGCGAGCGGGGCCAACACTACTGCGTCTGCGGCGGCGGCAGAGATCGTCGACGGTGGACAGGTGGAGGCGGGTGGGATGAAGGTCGGCCTGACGCTACAGGCTACTACTTCTACCCATGTGGCCCAGCCGATGAGGAATTTGGGCACCCTGGTGGTCAAGTGCTGGTGGATGGAGGAGTTCGAACACGCCAGCGACATTCGACGGTACCGAAGACACTCACCTCCCTACTGTGATTCCGACCTGTGATCGCGCTGACACACCACACACACACACACACACACACACACACACACACACACACACACACACACACACACACACACACACACACACACCATAGAGGCGGAACGATCGTCAGCTTAAAGAAGGCGACCACGGTCAAACGCGTGCTCGAGATTCTGCAACTCGAAAAATACATCCCCGTCCTGCTCGAGCACGTATATGACCCACCACAGACATACACATACACCCGCACTCGCGCGCATTCTCTTCATAACTCGAATTCCATTTCCCCCCTCTGTTGCAGGAGGTCACGTTCAAGTCGTTCATTCTGCTCAACGAAGATGATCTCAAGGACATGGGGATCCCGACCGGCCCGCGCAAGTCGCTGCTGGCCGCGATCGAGGTGGTCAAGAAGCACTCGCCGTTCTCGCTGGCCATTCCTTCGTCGTCGTCGCCGGCGACGACAGCGACGGCGAGCGGGCCTCGTTCGCCCCCGCGCAGCCCATCGCTGTCGACGCCCGAGCGCATACGACTCGAGGACCTCAAGCACCACGTCGACAAGAAACCGTCGAGCCCCCACAGCCCTTCTAAGGTGGCTGACGAGAGCGGCGGCGGCGGTGCACAGGACGTGGGCGCCGCCACGGGGACGGGACCACACGACCGAGTCGACAAAAGGCGACAGCAGCGAGGCAAAGAGCGAATAACGCGAAAGCGAGAGAGCGAAAGCGGCGAGCACTTCACGAAGCGAAGGAGCAACAAGGAGCAGGAGGTAGTGGAGCAGGACGACGCGCACATGCGCCTCGGCTCGGCGGGCGGCAGCCCCGGTCGACGACGCGCCCACTCCTCGCCGATCATGCCCGTCCAGCTGCTAATCGACTCCTCCTCGAACCTCGCCACCCGCTCGCCACCATCGCCGACCACCGCCGCGCGGGGCAAGCGCTTCGGAATTAAAAACGCGCGCAAGTCGCTCGAGCGCCGCCTCCACAACCTCATCTCTCCCGGGCGAGAGAGCGACGGCGACGGCGGAGACCTGGCGCAGCAGCAGCAGCACCCGCTGGGCCGGCACTCGGCGGGCGGCAAGAAGGACCGGTCCGCGCGGAGCAAGAAGGGCGTGCGACT
The DNA here is from genome assembly GCF_000313135.1 of Acanthamoeba castellanii str. Neff. Taxonomy (NCBI): domain Eukaryota; phylum Discosea; order Longamoebia; family Acanthamoebidae; genus Acanthamoeba; species Acanthamoeba castellanii. The sequence continues at coordinate 16,996 of NW_004457604.1, forward strand.
GGCCACATCGGACTCAACCACGCTGCTCTCCCATTCGACGCCGTCCACGGCTCGGCTCAGCTACGCCGCGGCGATGGCCTCGCCGCCGACCTCGCCGACGTCGGCTTCGTCTTCGTCGTCGTCGCCATCATCATCGTCGCCTTCTATGCCTCCGCTCTCACTTTCGCTCTATCCGAAAACGGCCCAGGGGCTGTTTTCGTCAATGTCTGTGCCGACCACGCCCACGAGCAGCTTGCCCAAGTCGCGCGCCACCGCATCGTCGCCCTCGCTCGCACAGTACTCGTTCGCCTTGTCGCCCTTCCCGTCGCCGCTGGCGTCGCCCCTCACGTCGACCTCGCCGCGCGTGTCGCCCACCTCCTCGCCGCGCTCTTCGTCGATGTCGTCGTCGCCCGCCTCGTCTCCCTACGCTTCGCCGCGGTTCGACCCGGAGACGCCCAGCAGCGTCGGCGGGCCGACCGTGCAGTTTGCCGTGGGCACTGCGGTGCCCCAGCTGCCGCCGCTGCACTACTCCGCCATCAGCCCCTCGCCCTCGCCCTCCACCTCCGCTACCACACCAGCGATCCCTTCCTGCTCTTCGTCTTTCTCTTCGGCATCGGCGGCCGTGACGTCAGCGGCGTCATCGTCGTCGACGTCGTCGCCTTCGATTCCGGGCCTTCACCTTCAGCTCTCGTCACCTTCTTCGGCCAACGTAGGCGCCTCGTCGCCGCTGTCGCCCGGCTCCTACAGTCTCATTCTCAGGGTGCAGAAAGAAGACAAGGACAAGGACGGTAGCGCCGCCGGCAACGGCTGCAACGGCAACGGGAGCAGCATCGGCGGCGGCGGCGCTAGCAGCAGCAAGGCCGAGGCTCGGAGCGAGCTCAAGCGCGCGTCCACCCGCCTGCCGGTCCCCTCCACGGTACGCCCCGCCCGTCTTGTCTGGGCCTGTTGAGACGGCATTGGCTGATCTCTGTGGTTGTGCAGCCGAGAGCCCACGGCACGGTGACGCCTCGCGCTTCGGTGGGAACGCCGACCCAGCGTCAGCCTTCGCCACGGGTTCGCTCATCCGCTTCGTTCTTATTTCTGTTGTTGCTGCTGCTGCTGCTGTTGGCTGGTGTGCAAGTGGTTGATGTCCTCCCTTCACTCTTTCTCTCTCTATCTGGTAGCCGTCGTTGAGTTCGGTGGTGAGTGAGGCCAAGGACAGAATGGACGAACCTTCGAAGACGCTCAGTTTCGACAACTTTGACATCGTCGACAGCGGCATGCAGTTCCAAACGGTACGTTGTCCCCCCCCCGAAAGGCTCCCTCGCGCTTACGCGGTTCCCTGTGCTGTGCTAACCACCCTTGGCCGTTTTACTACTACTGCAGAGAACGACTAAAGAGCGATGGGAGATCGAGCCCTCCGAGTTGGAGTTCATTCGTGAGATCGGCCAGGGCGCCTTTGGCGTCGTGTGGCTCGTACGTGCAATCCCCATTCCTCAAATGACTGCGCTGCGTGTGTGCGGTTGTTGTGCGTGTGCCTTGGGCAACAAACGTGGTAACGACAACGTCACGTTGCAGGCCAAGTGGCGCAACAGCGAGGTGGTGGTCAAGAAGCTCTTCTCCGACCAACGGCTCTCACCCAAACAGCTCAAGGAGTTCAAGGGCGAGGTACGACAGCTTCACCCCTTGCATTCCGAGACATTCTTTTGCTGCGGCAATTTGCCCGTTATTGACTCTGCACCCAATTCACCCTCTTCAGGCCAACATCATGCTGCGCCTGCGCCCCCACAAGAACATTGTGCAGCTCATGGGCGTGTGCCTCCACCCGGTATGCGCGCAGCTCGCATTCCTCATCGTTCACCCGCGTGGCTGGCATTGCTGACATTCCATTGGGGCTACAGGACAACCTGAGCCTGGTGGTGGAATACGTGCCGCTGGGCGACCTCTGCTCGCTGCTGCGCCGGGAGCCGCTCTCGCTCTCAGTCAAGATCCAGCTCCTCATGGGCACCGCGGCCGCGCTGTGCCACCTTCACCAGGAGAACGTGGTCCACCGCGACCTCGCCGCCCGCAATCTGCTGGTGACGCTGGCCAACGGCAACTACGAGGTCAAGGTGACCGACTTCGGGCTGTCGCGCAAGTCCAAGGGCACCTACGAGTCCTCGACCGGCTTCGGGCCGCTCAAGTGGATGGCGCCCGAGTCGATCCACCCCAAGACCAAGCTCTTCTCCAAGGCCAGCGACGTCTGGGCCTTTGGCGTCGTCATCTGGGTACCCTACTCTACACCTCCGCGCAGCAATGCGAGGAATGTAACCTTGGTGAGCGCCTTTCTCAACCGTTCGCTTCGCTGGCGCTGCACAGGAGATACTCATGGACGGCGAGGAACCCTTTGCAGACATGGAGTCCATCGACGCCGGAATGGTGCGTGTTGCGTTTGTTTTTTTTTGTGGCACACGTGTTTGCGCCATGTGTCGTGCGTACTGTGCGTCGTGTGTCGTGTGGTGTCGTGTGGTGCCGTGTTGTGTTGCGTGAGTTGGCTAACCCGGTGAGGAACGACAGGCGATATTGATGGGTGAACGCCTGGCGATTCGGGAGGAGTGGCCACCGGAGCTGCAGTCGCTGATGCACGAATGCTGGGCGGTGGTGCTGAGCGAGCGCCCGGCCTTCGAGGACATCTACAAGCGTCTCGAGACCGCGCTGCTGCGTCACCACGAGGAGGTCTCCGCCGGCAACACCGCCTCGCCCGTCACCAGCGTCTGCCCTACGACAACTACCCTGGCCTCTTCGTCCTCCGCCTTGTCCTCCACACCGACTACGGACAGCGAGAAACGACAGCGCCCTCCTTCCCCTTGATGCTTGATGGCGCCCCCCCCCCGCTTATATAAAGTGGTGCCCCGTTTTGGGTCCGGCTCGCCGGAATGAGAGACAGCGGGTACCAAGCAGGGAGTCGCTGAGTTTCTGTAAGCCTCTTCAAGGCTACATTTTAACAGGCAAAGCAGAGTGGCGCAGTGGAAGCGTGGTGGGCCCATAACCCACAGGTCGATGGATCGAAACCATCCTCTGCTAACGTACTTTTTTTCCACTACCTTGTTTAGCGACTTAGCACCTCAAAGAATTTCAAATATTACGCTGGTGGCGGTTGCTGCGCGAGACGAATCAGGAAATCCTTTCATCAGGAGGAAAGGAAAGCAGATACCAACAGTAGCACTTACTCAGTGGTGCTTCTTCTGCGGCTGATTGAAAGGTATGGTCCATGTGCGAATAGGAACAGGATTTTCCCATTTACCGCAGCCATTTAGCCCCCCCCCCATATTAATCTACGACTGTTTCTTCTTTCACGCGCACTTTCCCCTCAACTCCTCTTCATCTCCTTGCTGCTCTCCATCAACGATTGATCTGAAACCCTGTCCAACTCCAACCTTCCCCACGCTGCCCGTGCGTCCGCCGTTGTATGCGCCGTGGCACCAACGTTTCTTCTTTCGTGTCGTGCTTTGTGCACAGTGTGAAAGGCTGCAGCGTTACGGCTCGCTGGCGTCACCATGCAGAACCACTCCTCTCTCTCGTCCAGCAGCGCTGCCGTCGACGCCTCGCCTCCATCATCGGGCAAGAGCGGCGGCAACCCGGGCAACTTTTCGCCCGTGCCCACCGGCTCGAACGGCGCGATCCCGTCCGTGCCGCCCGTGCCCGGTGGCGTATCATCCAGCCCTCCGTCGTCCGCATTCACAACGGGCAGTCCCAGCGGCTCGGGCTCGTTCATCGCGGTGCCCCTGTCGAGCTCGGGCAGCGGCATCAGCGGGCAGCCGGCGCTGGCCAGCAGCTCGGCGGCGCACAAACGCGGCTCGTTCACCATGCTCGACTCCTCCACACAGAGCCCTTCCATGTACCGCGAGAAGGTCAAGAACCTTCAGGAGGTACGGCTGCGTGTGTGTGGCGTGTGTGTGTGTGTGTTGGTTCGCGCGTTGTGTCCACTCACGATGATCTGGTTCGCGCAGTCGAGCGAGCACTTGTGGAAGTACCTGCGGAAGATTGCCGACACCTCGCGCTCGCTGGCCGTGAGCGGCTCGGGTACCCCTGTCCATTTCCTTGTGTCAAGTTCCAATGCTCTCTCCCACTCACTCTCGCTTGCTCACCCTCTCCTACATCGTTGCCCGATCGATTTGGCCATCACCAGTCGGTGACGCGGTGCAGTTTGCGGACGAGCTGCTCGAGTTTGCCTTTGCCAGAAACGACCAAAAAGGTTCGGTTCAGCTTGTAAGCCACGCGCACGCGCTCGAACGTGGTCCTGACCCGGTGTGCACGTGTGCGTTGCTCGTTCCGTTCTTCAGAAGGGGGCATACTTTCGCAGAATCTCAAGAACATCGGCTCGGCCCTGAAAGATCTGGAGACCATGCGAAGCACCCTGGTATACGCCCAGTCTTCTTTCGCCCTGTCATCGCGCGGCGTGAACGAGGCCACTCTCGGCTTGTTGGTCTTACGGCACACGACCTCTTCCGGTGCTCGGGTGTATCTGCAGATGGAGCAGCTCGAGAATATCGTGACTATTCCGCTGGAGCAGTTCCTGCAGGTGGACATCAAGGGCGCGCTCGAGATGAAGAAGCGGCTGGTCAAGACGCGTGACCAGTACGAGGCTGCGCAGCTCAAATACGACCTCGTCCGCACTTCCAAGAAGAAGAAAGACCAGGCCGAGAAGTCCGAGAAGGTGCGTCACACGCACAACTCCTTGGACAAGGTTTCCCCCCTAATCATCTACTGTGGCGATCAGCTCGAGACGGAACTGGCCGAGTTGAAGAAGCTGTACGAGCTGACGAACATCAACTACGCAAACCGCCTGTCCAAGATCGACGCCAAGAAATCGTTCGAGGTGCGGTTTTGCTCCGCCGTTGTTCCTCGTGTGTGCGATGTTGCGACTCAAATGTGCCCTCGTCAGGTGTTGGAGCGACTGGGCACGTACATGTACGCCACCATGGCCTTCTTTCACCAGGGCTCGGATCTGCTCGCGGATCTCGAGCCGTCGCTGCGCGAGCTGATGATGACGCTCGACGAAGAGCGAACACTCTACCTCACCGAAACCCTCAAGCAGGACGTACGGCCGCCACCCCCTCTTTTGACCCGCAACCGCTCGGGCCCGTGTTTCAGTGTAGTCGATTACACTCACACGCACACCAACCGCACACGCGCGCTCACGCAGGCCGGCAAAAAGGCCCCTTTGATGCCTACGCTCGAAAAGCAGGGCTATCTTTTCGTCAGGATCCGCGGCAGGAGCGGCGGCATGCGCTGGAAAAGGTGCGTGGCCACACCCACGTGGAGTGAAAACACAGCTCTTGGTATTGGTTTAGTGCTTCAATAAGGCTTAACGTGTATGTGGTGTGGCCAGGCGGTGGTTTGTGGTGGCCGAGGGAGGATTTCACACGTACAGGAGCTGGAAGGAACTCAATCCCGTCAGCACGCACGACATGCTCCTCTCCACGGTTAAAACTTTGAGGTAAGGCTCCTCCCTCCTTCCGCAGAGTCGTGAGACGTCAATGTTCAATGCGATTCTGACCTGGACACACACACACACTAGCGAGAGTGAGCCGCCGCATAAGAATTTTGTGTTCAGTTTGATGTGGCCTAACAAGGAAGCGCTGCTGCTGCAAGCGGCTTCGGAGAAAGACAGAAGGTGCCGTCCTACCGCACTCACCACCCGATCGATTCTGTGTTTCGTATTTATTATTGACCTCGCCGCGACGCAGTGAGTGGATGGAAGTTTTGCTGAACGCGAGCGGCTATCGCTTGAAGCAGTCGCAGATCGCGAACACGCAGCAGCACACCAGCGCACTGACCACATGTACGCACGTTCGCTGCTCTTTCGCTTGTACCGCGCACATCCTGACCTGTCCCCCCCACACGCACTCAACAGTCCAGCGACCGTACGAACAACTGCGAGCTCTGTCAGAGGCGAACCGCTTCTGCGCCGATTGCAACCAGAAGGGTACTACCGCTGAGCCTGCTTGCACGACGACAACGTGCTGCGTGCGGCTAACCCTCCCCTTCCCCCCCCCGCATTTACACTCTTCGCGAAGATCCCGAGTGGTCTGCGGTCAACCTCGGCGCGCTTCTGTGCGAAGAGTGCGCGGGCGTGCACCGTGGCTTGGGCGTTCACATCTCGCGAGTCAAGTCGCTCGTTCTGGACAAGTGGGAGCCCGAATTGTTGATGGTGCGCTCATGCTCCTCCCTTCTCCTCGCGCTACCTCCCCCTCACATGTGCTCCATCCAATCCACTGACGCAATCACTGCCGTGCAGCTGATGAAATCCATCGGCAACGCCATGGCCAACAGCATCTGGGAGTTCAACGCGTCGCCCGCCCTCAAACCCAATGAGTCGTCTGATCGGTAATGGGCCGCACTTGTGCCATGCGTTGCGTTGTGTGCGTGTGTGCTATGCGCGCGCTTTGAATAACATATTAATACTATTATTCCTTCCTTTCCCCAGGGAAACACGAGAGCGCTACATCAAGGCCAAGTACGAGCTCCGTCGGTTCACGCACCGGCCCGAAATCAGCACACAGAAGCTGCAGGAGGTGCTTATCTCTCGGTCACGGCCATCGCACCTCATCCGCACGTGAGAGAGCTCACCACCACTTGTCCCCCTCCTACGTGTGTGTGACTGCAGCAATTGCTGGAGGCAGTGCTGGAGAGCGACGTGGTGCGGGTTTACCACCTCCTGGCACAGGGCGCATCGCTCGACTATCAGGACGCCAACAAAAAGTACGTTTTGGCCCTTCCCCTTCGTTCGTTCGTTCGTTGCTCCGCTCGAGAGTGCGCGCTGACGGTGGTGCGCGTGCTACTGCTGCTGGCCAGGTCGGTGCTCCATCACGCCGTGGAGGAGGACAAGACGAACCTCTTCTGCCTCGAATTGCTGGTGCAGTCGGGCGCCAAGGTACACCACTGGATCGTCGTGTCGTGTCGTGTCGTTGGTCGTGTCGTGAGTACCGTGTCGGGTCGGGTCGAAGTCTCACGCCCGCTCCCCGGTCGCCAGGTGAACATGGTCGACGACTTGGGTCGCTCGCCCCTCCACTACGCAGCCCTGCACGACCGCGCGTCCGTCGCCCGGTTGCTCATGAACAGAGGCGCCCAGGCCAGACTCAAAGACGCCGTACGGCATTCCTTCATTTTCATCAGATATTGTTTTATTTTTAATTCTTTTATTGTTTTATTGTTTTGTTATTATTTCTCACGCGCGCACCGTATAGGAGGGCAAGTCGCCGGAGGATTTGGCCAACGAGTTCCACTGTCGCAACTACCAGTCGCTGATGAACGACGAGTTCGAGGAGAAGCGCAAGCGCCGCACGGACCGGCTGTCGAGCAACAACCCGGTGGGGCGCGGCCACTTTGCGACGCCCAAGGCGGCCGACGCGGCGCCCACCAGGGCCTTTGAGCGCATGCGCACCATGACCCAGTCGCACGCCCAGTCGCAGTCGTTCACGTCGCTCCCCGCCAGCGACTACACGGCCCTCGCCCTTGCCACCGCGTCCGGCCGCTCTGGCGGCTTCGACGCCATGTACCACAGCCTCGACGAGGTGGCCCTGTCGTCGTCGCCCAAGCCCCAGCACCGCAGCGGCAGCAACATCGTTCACGGCAGCCCGGCCATGGCGACCGTCGCGGTGTCGCCGCAGACCGCGCCGAACTCTGCGACGCCCTCGGTGCCGTCCGGGCCGCCGCAGTCGCCGCGCTCGCTGTCGGCCTCGACGTCGTCGCTCGGCGCCGGCGGTGGGATTGTGTCGCCCGGCCGCGCCAAGCTGCTGGACCTCAAGCAGGCCCTGGCTCTCGAGATCGGCGAGGTCAACGAGCGACTCGAGCAGATGAAGTCGTCCACCGCCGGCGCCCGCGCCTCCGCGGTGCAGAGCGACGGCGGCGAGCAGCAGCAGCAGAAGCAGCCGCCCGTGGACCAACACAACGGCGAGCCGGACGCCGAGTCGGCGCTGCTCGCCAACAAGCTGCGCGTGGTCAAAATGCTTCTCTTCCACGAGTACCGCCCCAAGGAGAAAAAGGTAACTGCCCTTATGCGCGTGTCGTGCGATGTGTGTGTGTGATCGTGCGCGTGAGCGTGCGCGTGTGCGGTACGGCTGACGCTGAGTAGGAGCAGAGCATGGAGTTGAGCGAGGACCGGGAGACCGATTCGGAGGACACGACCGACCTGGCCACGGACGAGGACTTCGAGGACGACCGGGACTATGACGGCGCCGACACCAACGACGGCGACGAGAACGGCGACTCCAACGACGAAGACACCGGCGATGAAGACGACGGCGACGGCGACTCAGAGGACGACGACGGTGAAGCCGAAGGCGAAGGCGACGATGACGACACCGAAAGCGACCACGGCGGTACCACACGACAACAACATCAACCTACATAAGCTGCTTCCATATCTATATCTCCATCCCCATGCCCCTATGTATGTATATATTACATTGTGCTTTGTTATGTACGTAACTCTCCAGCACACAAGCTACCTATCCATCCATATCATACCACGCACGACACACGCACCACCGCACACGCACACTCCACACGACGCACGGGGGCCAATTTGTGGAATTTCCTTTCTTTTCTTCTTTTTTTCCTCTTGGCGCAGGCGACGCGGGTGGGAAGCGGGATCAAGGCAGCGGCTCCTTCGACGAGACCAAGACCGGCACGTCGAACAAGGCCGATCAGGGCACCCCGCAGCAGCAGCCGGCCAAGAAGCGGGGCAGCTGGCTGGCCTTCCGGTTGCCGCACAGGGACGATGACGGTCTGTCGTCGCCGGACCAGCTCAGCGCCGACGACGACAGCTCCCGCGGTAGCGGCAGCACGGCCGGCGTGATTGGGATGAGTCGGCTGACGCCCCGGGGCAACCTCAGCAGCAGCGGAGGCGCGGCCTCGTCTGTCGGCGGCGGCGGCGGCGACAACTGCGACCTTGACAAGAAGGGTCCCCGCGGCTTCAAGAGCCCGCGAGAGGCTCAGGCGTCGATTGGAGGGAGCAGCGACAGCCTCCAGCACCACCACCGGAGGGATGGTGGCGGAGGGCAGCGGCGGCACAAGAGCGACGAGAAGGACCGCCACGACTCAGACCATGAGAAGCCCAGAGACCGCACCCTCGCCAAGCGCCACAGCCAAGAGAAGGAAGAGGACAAGGTACGCGCCCCTTCACTGAACACGCACACGCACACGCACACGCACACGCGCACACTCCAGCTGACGGCGTCAGTAGGACGGGAAGACGCTGGGCCACAAGGTGAAGGGCTGGGCGTCGAGGAGGAGCAAGGGTGGGTCGACAAAGAGGCGGGAGTCAGAGGAGATCGTTTTCGTCAACCACAACCCCATACATAACTACATCAAGGTGCCGCCACGTTTTCACTCGCACAGCCCCAACCCTCTTTGACTGGCTTGTTGGCTTATCTGGTCCGTGTTTATGTGCCGGCGCCAGATCAACGCCAACGTGAAGGAGAAGGAGAACAGGGAGCGCGAGCTCGCCGAGTTGGTGAAGACGCCTCCCGGGCCTTGACGTGATGCGTGCGCACATGACATCGAAGAACAACACCAGTACTGGCGCAAGGCCCTAATTTCCTTCCTTTGCAGGCAAAAAAAACCTTTACCTCCGCTTCCACCTCGACCACTCGATTCTTGGGCTGCGCCGAACTTGCAGCAAAGCGAAAGCCCGGGCCTTCTCGCTTCGGCTAACACAAGAACCCAACTTTCTTTTTCGCCGCACGAACAATCAATCCCCCAACCGAAAATCAATAAAGCTCAGCTGTGCCATTTCTTTCTTCGCGAAAGAAAACAACCGAGAGCGAAGTGGTCATTCGCTCGGGCAGAGGACGGACACAAAAAGGGCACAGGCTGAGGAGTCCCACCATTCAACAACCGACAACCAGCGAGCCTCAGCACCTCCACTCTCCTCTCCACGAGTCCTTTACTTCCACACAGCAACCAACACACAATGGCAGGCATGATGCAAGCGATCAAGTGCGTGGTGGTCGGCGACGGTGCCGTCGGCAAGACCTGCCTCCTGATCTCCTACACGACCAACGCCTTCCCCGGCGAGTACATTCCTACGGTCTTCGACAACTACAGCGCCAACGTGATGGTCGATAACAAGGCCATCAACTTGGGGCTCTGGGACACGGCCGGTCAGGAGGACTACGATCGTCTCCGCCCGCTGTCTTACCCGCAGACCGACGTCTTCCTCATCTGCTTCTCCGTCACCTCGCCGCCGTCCTACGAAAACGCGCGCAACAAGTGGAACGCCGAGATCATGCACCACTGCCCGACCGCGCCCAAGCTGCTCATCGGCACCAAGACCGACCTGCGCAGCGATGCCGATACGATCACGCGGCTGGCCGACAAGCACATGCAGCCCATCCAGGCGGAGCAGGGCGAGCGGCTGGCCAAGGAGATCGGCGCCCACAAGTACGTAGAGTGCTCGGCCCGTACGCAGCAGGGCCTGAAGAACGTCTTCGACGAGGCCATCCGGGTCGTGCTCAACCCGCCTGTCCTCAAGAAGGAGAACAAGAAGGGGAAGTGCTCTCTCTTCTAACCTTTCGCAAGCTCCCTCACTGTAAATAAGTATCATTGTTTAAAAAATGAAAAAAGTCACAACATTCACGGCCATGTTTCTCTCTGCCGGCCACTAGCACCGGCACCGAGCCCTCCTCCCCCGCCAGACCGGCGTCGGGAACACCCGACACAATACGCATGTCCCCACCGGGTTGATGGTCTTGTCCTGACAACACACAGTTGACAGTGAGATCTAGTGCTTTGTTCCTGTGGTGGTTGGGCTGCAGTCCAGCTCTTGCATATATGTCCCATTTGCACCTGCACAAGCACGCATGACATGTGTATTGATTGAGCTTATCTCAGTTGCAGTTGGTTTCGAGCTTATCTCAGTTGCAGTTGTTGTTGCACTGGAACCGCCGCAAGCTTGGCGGCCATCAAAGTGGGATGAAAAGGCGAGCGCCGATTCCAGAACAGTGTCCGCATAAAATACTTCCTTGCCAACTTCCGCTTCTGGTCCTTCGCTTTTGTCTTGGTTTCGATTTTGTTGTTTTTCGAACGATCTTCCATCAGCCCATCCATTCCATTCCATAATGACTACCAAGACCACCTTCGGTATTAACGAGCTTCTCAGCGCTGAGCGCGAGGCTCAGGTGATCATCACCCAGGCCAGGAAGGGTGCGTAATTATTTTAATTCTTCATTCCATCCGTCTCTTTGCCCGCTGGGCCTTCATCATGAGCGGAAGCCTTGGATGATGTTTGAACGACGGAGGGGTGAGCGAAGCCGGAGGGCCAATTAATGGAAATGAGCCGCAAACGCTGACATTAGACGTTAAATTATAGAGAAGGACGCCAAGCGCAAGCAGGCTGAGGCTGAGGCTGCCAAGGAGATCGCCGCCTACAAGGCCGAGAGGGAGGCTCACTACAGGAAGTACGAGCAGGAGGTACGACACTGCCCTTTGCCTGAATGCTGCGCTTTGAATTTAATCATTTGCTTACAATTTTAATCTCTCAAATCCCAGCACGGCACGTCGTCGACGGACTACAACAAGACGCTCGACGAGAAGACCGTGCGCGACATCCAGCAGGTGCAGCGTGATGCTAAGGAGAACGAAGACACCGTTGTGGAGCTCCTCCTCAAGTCTGTCAAGGACGTTCACATTGCCTAAACAAAGCTCGTATCTCCTCCCCCTCCCTCTGCCATCTGTCGAAAATTTCTGTTCAAAAATACATTCCATCCACGTAAATTTTCACTCCATTGCACGTTCATCACACGGTGGATGGCTGTGGATCGGTAATGGGGAGTGTTCTGTACAAAGTCGAGAGATGGACACTATCCAGCTCGCAGCGTGTGGCCTTGGCCCGAGAACGGCTGAGCTCGACCAGTCGCGACTTCAGTCAGACCACGCACCAACACGAGAAGGCCATCAAGCAGAGCGCGCAAGGGGAGCGTACCACGAAGCCTGCGGAAGACGTGTTGGTGTTGGTGTTGGTGGTCGGCGCGCCCTGTGTCTGTGTTGATGTGGCCGACGATGACGATGAAGCAGAGTCGCCGCCGCCCACCATGCCGCGCATCGACGTGAGGAAGCCCGCAAAGCCGGCGCCTACGCCCGACGAAGAAGACGCCGCAGCCGCCTGGTGGGTGGGCAGCGTCTCCTCTCCTCCGCCCACACCGAACTGCGTGTTGGTGATGTAGCCGTCCTTCATCACCAGCCTGTTTCCGTAGCGCACACATGAGCGTGTTCGTGAGTTACGAACGCCAGTTGGATGTGCAGACGATCGAGCGCCGGTCGCGTATCAGTGTACCACTGGAGATAGGACGAAGATTCGATCTTGTTGATCGTTTCCGAGGGCAGCTTGAACAGCTCTAGCTTGCCCCACACGTCTGTGTCGTGTGCGTGTCGACGCGAGGTCGTGTACTGTTAGTCAAGAGTAGCCGGCGCGGTGAGGCTGACTGTCGGGGGGAGGGGGCGTACGGAGGTAGGCGACTAGGATGCCGGTGAGGTGGCCCAGGAAGGACACCTCGGGCATGAGGAACTGGAAGAGCACCAGCAGCACCCAGGGGTACCATTGCGCCGGCACCGACACGAACCCGAACAGACTGAACGACACACCGCACACACGCAACACGACACGCACGACACGACAAGACACGACACACGTCAGTGAACACGCACGCTGAAGCGTGTGGGTGGACGGGTGAAGGAGGAGGGGACCTCATGTTGTGCGACTGGTGCAGGTGGGAGCGCAGGACGAGGAAGGAGAAGAGGACGGACGAGAGGCCGATCGTGCACTGGTTCCAGGCGTCCGGGTAGGCGCCGGTCTTGTAGAGGACGAGCGAGAGGAAGGTGTTCATGAGCGACGACACCACCTGGAAGAGGACCACCAGGTAGCTGAAGGTGAACGAGCCCATCGCCCGCTCGAGCGATGGCGCCAAGGCCTGACGCACCCCCAGGCCCCTAGGGTCAGTATATACATGCGTGCAACGCTGGCGTGTGTCGTGCCGTGTTGTGTGTGTGCGGTGCGCACCTGGAAGGCAAGCATGTTCATTACGACGTGGAGGAAACCCACATGGAAGAAGCCCGCGGTCAACAGCCTGTAGACTACACAAACCAAAATCGAGTAAACAGATCAACATCTTATGCAAGAGCGGATGATGGAATAAGCTTCATCTTTAAAGCGGAGTGGAGACACGAGAGCATGACTCACCTTGGAACTGTTCGATGACGTTCGGCGGGAAGATGCAAACGGAGAAGTCATTCTGGCCAAAGATGAGGCCTACGATGTAAATGCCGCAACACAAGGCGGTGATGCTGCGGGTCGCCAGCGGCAGATGCAGGAGCCAATCCTGCAAACGCGTTCCCACGCTTGGGTGCGAGCCAGCACTCATCTTTGTTGTCTGTTATTTGATTTATTTTGTATTATTCTTTCATTTCTTCTTTATTATTTTTGCGAAGGGGCTCCTCTGCTTAGTGACGTGCCAGCCGTCGTTCCCACTCGCAGTCCTCTCTTCGACACTCTTCGTTGAACTCGCGCCACCTCCTCTCTGTAGCTTGGGCGGGCGATTCCCAAAGAAGAAGTTGTCCACTCCAGCCCAGAAGCGCTTGCTCAGCTTTCTGAGCCGGCTCTGAAGAATGTTGTGGCAAAGGGGCAACGCGCGGCGGGTCGCACGGGTTAGTCTTGGCCTTGGTGGCGCTCATCGTTGTGTTGGTGTTGGTGTTGGTGTTGGTGTTGGTGTTGGTGTTGGTGTTTTTGTGACTACACACTGGACTTTGAGCGCGGGAAAGCCAAACGGCACTCGTTTCGCAGGGAACAAAACAACGTTATGTGGCCATTCACTGGGCGACAGCGGGGGAGGCATCATGCTTGTGCTTTCGTAGTGAAAGTCGTGTCCTCAGCCGGCCTCCCTTCTTCTTCTTCTTCGTTTTCTTGTTCGAGTCCTCTTCCTGGCCACCACCTTGTTGATGCGTTTCCTCTTCACTGTCCTCATCACCTTCTTCTACGCTGCCGCTGCTGTCCTCTCGTGACGACGACGAGTGGCGTTGCTGTTGCTGCTCATGTTCGACGTTGTCAGCTTCTTCGTTGTCGTCGCGTGCGCCAAAGCTCAAGGAACTAAGCTTGGCCTTGATATCGGCGTAGAAGACCTCGTTTTCAGCGATGAGCTCCTCGTACTTGCTGCCCTCGATCTCCTGCGCGTGCTTCGCCATGGTTTACCCCGCGAGTCAAGGGAACACACACACAACAACACAACACACACACACACACACACACACAACGCACGCACGCACACGCTCACGACGGTACGGGGAGAAGGTGGAAAGGATATCGACCACATCTGGTAGGAGAGCACTTTGGTAGCCCAGTTGAGCAGGGTGTAGGGCATGTAGGCCAGCTTGGGGTCCACGTTGGTCATCATCACCAGCCTCGTCTGGTTCTCGCTGATCGGCTGAATCATCACTCTGAAGGCACGCATCAGCTCACCTGTGTCGCGCGCGCGTGCGGTCGTGTGTCGTGTCGTGTGCGGTCGTGTGCTAGCTTACCCAGTGAATTGTACGTCGGCGCGTACGTGGGACTTGACCGGAGGGATGAGGTGCGGCTCGATGTCACCCTCCCCGGCCGAACGAATCATGATCACTGCCCGATCCTCTTCCAAATTGTCCACGCCATAGCCGTACAGCAACTACCGGCAACACCCCACGTAAGCTGTGTGCGGTGTGTGCGGTGTGTGTGTGTGGCGGTAGCGTACGACGTCGCGCGAGGAGATGGGCCAGGGAAGGTGCGCCGAGAGGTACATCACCTTGCGGTATCGTGAGATCTGCTTCACCAGCCGCACCTCCTACAATACGTATTACATGTGGTATTTACCGATGAGCTGAAGAAGAAGAAGAAGAAGAAGAAGAAGAAGAAGAAGAGGGCAGGAGAGGACCTTGAGCAGTGGAATCCAGGAATCGTAGAGGGCGTGTTCGTTCATGATGGCCATCAGATTGAGCGCGGGGCTATCGACCACCCCTGCACGGTGACACAGAAACACATCGCTATGCGTCAGTGCTCGAGAGTGCGCATTGAACGCAGCTCTTTCGTTCGTACCCTGCATCTTGATCGAGTGCACCGGTGTGGACTTCTCGCCGCGGTAGAACACCTGCACGTTGCCGCCCTCGTGCTCGCCCACCAGCGTCCAGCCTACAACCAACCCAGCCGGCCACGTCAACGTGTGCGTCGCACATGTGTGTGCGCGTGTGCGTGTGTTTACCATCTTCGTTTCGCAGTTCGCGCATGAGCGCGCGGACCTCCTTCTTCTCCGTGGCGATGCGCTGGTGCTGCTCCCGGTTGGTCTCCATCTCGGCCTCGATCGCCTTCAGCTGCTCCAGCACCTCGGGCGGGTACGCGCCGCCCTGCGCGGCCGCGAGGTGGTGCTGCAGCGAGCTGTTCAGCTGCTTCACCACCCAGTAGGCCTGCCGCGAGCCACAAAACGTGGATTAGGAACCACAACAGGAGACGGCCGACAACGTTTGGGGGGAGGCTGAGTACGAGGAAGAGCTTGTCGTCTTGATGTTGGCTGCGGGCTTGGACGATGAGCGCCGGAAAAGATGCGATGAATTCATTCACATCATCAGAGATCGCGGCATCTTCTTTGCTCTTCCTTTGGCTCCTTTCCATCTTGTTCTTCGTGTGATTGTTCAACTGGCCGGTTTACCCAAGATCATCTAAACAAATCCAAAAATAAATAGGACATTTATCTGATATCAATAATTAGATAAAAACAACATGCCCTCCTCCATTCGAAATCGCACGGAATTTGCACTGTCGACACTGCGTGACGCAGTGGCACACGAACGACCTCACACAAGTGACATCATCATGGCCAGACCACCACGAACTTTATCAAATCAAGCAATTGAGCTGCAAGCCATCAGTTGATCAAGTTGTGGCCTATTTGTGATGCCACCCACCCAACATACACTTTGAGCCACTCACCTTCTGCACTGTCAGTCACCAAGTTGGTGTGATTTGTAACCTCAACAAAGTAGTGCAAGGCATGGTGATCATCAACACAACTATCATACAGGGCTTCTGGGCATCTGGACAACTTACTGCCACATCATGCTAAACTCATTGACATAGATGCCCTCCGATTGGGAGGAGGAAGCACAACATGGACCTCTACTCACCCAATGGGACGCGGGCTTTTAATCACATGAAGAGGCGCATCATGATGCCGTCGTAGTAGAGATCGTCGCTGATCTTGGTGTCCTTGTGGAGCACGGCCACCTGCTCGAACCCCACCTTGCGGTAGAGGCTGATCGCCGGCCTGTTGTCCTCGCGCACCATCAGGTACACGATCTCGATGCCCTGATGCCCGACGCTGCTCGCCTCGGCCTTGAGCTGGAGCGCGCGGTTCTCGGAGCGGACCCGCTCCAGGGTGAGCTGCAGCAGTTGGGTGCCCAGGCCTTGGCCTTGCGCGCCGGGAGCAAGACCCATCGTGAGATCTGGACATTTCCATCAGCTTCAGTGAGTGGACACGACACGACACGACACGACGCACGAACGCACGCACGCACCTGCGGTGTGTCCCTGGCGCGGCACCTTGGAGGGTGAGAGCCGCACGAAACCGACCAACCTCAGTTCCTGGCC
>NW_004457603.1:0-1837 GCF_000313135.1 Acanthamoeba castellanii str. Neff
CGCGAACTGGCCGACGCCATCTGGCCCCGCGTCAAGGCCCTGGTGCCGGAAGTGGCCATCAAGAGTGGTCAGACCTGGAGCGTGGTCGGGCTCAACCACCGCTGGCGCTTCTGCAGGCATCGTTGTCATCTCACCGTCGTGTGTCGTGCGTGTGGTCTGTCGAATCTGATCTGCTTGTGACTACCCTCTGCAGGTACACTCCTGGCCAACACTGTGAACCGCATGTGGATGCGGCGTACAAGCCGTCGTCCAGTGAGCGGAGTCTCTTCACGTTCATGCTCTACCTCAACGAGGGCTTTGGCGGCGGTAATGGCTGGTCTTCCCAGATAGGGGAGTTGCGAGACAGCTTTGATTGACCTCTCTCGTGCAGGCGCCACGGTGTTCCTCGAAGGAGAGGCATGCAGTCACACCGCTCACAGGCATGGCGCTGGTGTTTGAGCACAACATCGTTCATGAAGGCGAACGGCTCGCTTCCGACGTCAAGTACATCATGCGTACCGAAGTCATGTACCGTCGCCAACCCAAGAAGTGGGGCTGAACCACTGTTGTGCTTTTTTTTTGGGGACTAAAAATAGAAAAAAATAGAAACAAAACAGAAAAGAAAAAGGTGAGAGAAAAGAGACCAAAAAAACCGAAAGATAAGATGGATGAGCCCGGTCGTGTGGGCGGCCCGTTGATCCGGCCCCTCAGCTACTACCTTCAATCCCCTTCTCCGCAAGTGCACTTGCCGCCACCTGCCGAATTTGCATCAAGGGGGCGCTTTCGAGTGCCCAGTTACAACCACAATTCGACGGAGAAGTTGCTGCTGGAGGCCGACCTGCTCTTCAATGAGCTGCAAGCCTCCTCCTCTTCTTCCGACCCCTCGTCTCCGATAAGTTATCACGTGCCTTGTACGTCCCTGCTTTCCCTCCCTCTCTTGTGAATCAAATAATTGAATCACGCTTTAATTCAATCCGTTCAATTTGGGCAGCCGCGACTCGACTCCTGACCAAGACTAGGGACCCGCTGCCCAACGCCGCCGCCGCCGCCTCGGAGCCAGTGGCCACGACCAAGACGAAGGCGAGGAAGCCAGCAGAGGCCACCGTCACCTCCACCGCTGCCGCCCCCACCAAACGGCAACGAGTGGAGCAAAGAGCGGAGGACGAGCGCTACGAACGAGTTGAGGTCTCCGAGCTCGAGCAGGCCTCGGCCGGGCAAATAGCCGAGCTGAGCCGAGACAGCGATAGCGACAGCGACAAGAAGAAGAAGAAGACCAAGGAGCGCAAGAGCAGGGCAGCAGAGAAGAACACGAAAAAGGACGAAAAAGAGAAGGCCAAGGGGAAGCGAGCAAGAAGATCGGCCGATGAAGCGCGCCAAGAGGACGAAGAGGAGGAGGAGGAGCAGCCCAAGAGGCGGCGTAGGATTCGGCAGACGGGAGACAAGAAGGCCGGACAGGCGAGGCCCACCACCTCCTCAGACGGGCGTTGGAAGAGTACTGCCTGCTGCCCTCTCGGTGTTTGGTGTCGTGCTCTCTGCCTAACAGTCGACGTGTTGTGTGTTGTGTGTTATGTGTCTTCTGGTGTAGCGGGGAAATACGTGTGCGCTGAACACTTTCGGGACAAGTGCGCCACGTGTAAGGAACGCACACCCGTATACCTCAAGTACGGCATCACGTTCGCCGTGAACAATGGCAGAATCTTTGTGTGTCTCCACCCGCGTCGCGATTTCCCGAACGAGCCGTGCGGCGTCAGGTTCACGACGCAGCACGAGCTCGTCGAGCACCGACTCGCTCACGAGGCCTCAGAGCGACCGGGCGGTATGGTGCGCCAGGAAGTGCTCGACAGGCGACTCGAGGTGT
>NW_004457603.1:3053-17462 GCF_000313135.1 Acanthamoeba castellanii str. Neff
ATCCTACAAATACATGGGTGTGTGGCTTAATCTAGACATGGCCTGGAACAACCAAATGGTATACCTCAAAAATAAAGTGACCAAATACCAGGCACTCCTCTGGCACAAGCATCTGAGCATGAACAACAAGATCATGATGTGCAACATGGTTACCAACGCCTATGTGGGTTATAGCATGAGTGTCATATGGTACCCCATGGAGTTCCTGCACACACTGCAGAACACTACCCTCACCACCCTCCAGCAATCCATGCACCCATGCACAGAGAAATTTCAGTGCTGCCTGGCTGTGGCCAAGGAATTTTAACCTTGTAGTGCTGGCTAACAGAACACAGCTAACAGACAGAGAGATGCTGTTCTTACATTCTGTTAGCACTCATACAAAAGAAAAGAGACAAGAAAACCAATTAGCACTTTGTCTTCACACCAATGAGGTACCAATTGGGAGTGAACTCAGCAGTTGGTAGGGCATTGACCACTCACCCTGGCAGTGGTATGAACCAAGTGTTCACAAAACAGGGTCAGTGACTCTTTTTCACTAACTATCTGGCAGCATGTACAGATTGTCAGGGCTGTAACACCAGCATCTGCACACCCTCCAGAAACAGATTGGTGTCATCAGTACACTTCGGCCAGTTTGGTGCCCCTAATCTGAGAAATGTGAACGGAAAATGTGTGGATAATGCAAGAAAAGACCTTAAAAATGCACATATTTCGGCGAAATTGCAATCCGACGCGCGTCGGATGGGAAATCTGTACATAAAAAGGGATTCTGCCTTTGTCATTTCTTCTTCAATAGCATCCTCCACTTCTGTACATTTTCTGAAAATGATACCCAAGCTTTCCTTGATTTGTACACCAACCTCATGAAAAACAGCAAAATGGTGGCCTTTTTTGTACAGATAGTTGATTTTTGTGCTAAGCAAAAAGGGTCACTGACCCTTTTTCATGAACACTTGGTTTATGGCTTATCACACATCTCTGGTTTCCCTTGGCATTCTTGTAGAAAAGGAGGGCGTTGACACCTTTGCTGAATGCCTCATTGGGTTTGCCACCATCAAGGGCATCTTCTTCTAGTGGCACTCATCAGCATGAACGCAGGCCTCATGTGCCAGTACATCAAGTTTGTCACAGACCATCTGCTCATGGCACTTGGATGTGAGAAGCACTACAATGCCACTAACCCCTTCCCCTGGATGGAGCTGATCTCACTTGAGGGCCAATGTGCAAGTACACTAAGTTGGGCGTTAAGGCTTCTTCCAATACTGATTCCACTGTGTGTGTTCACAATGGACGAAGAGTTTTAACCCCTTGGTTCTCAAATAAATGCAAAAGCGCCTTGTCGAGCAGAAGGCCGGCCGGAGCGGCGGCAAGGAGGAAGTGCCGCTGAGTGATGCAGGCTCCGCCGCGCCTGCTGCCGCGCCAGTTGCCGTTGCGACCAGCGAGACCATAGAGAAGAACCGCTCGTGGGGCGAAGCCGAACTCAAGCTGGGCGCCCAGGCCGCCGGAAGTCGACGAAGCTTCCTGCGTTCGAACTCGACCAACTTCGTGCGCGTGGCGCCCGCGACTGCAGCCGCCAGCGAGCCGTGCGTTGTCGTCGGCAGCGAGCGGAGGGAAGCGTCTTCGACGCCGTCTTCGCCGATTACCGAGGCGCAGCCAGAGACGCCGCGCTCGGCGTTTGTAAAGTCCAAGCCCTCTTCGTGGTCGGCCACATCACCACCGCCACAGCAACAGGGCACGCCGACGCCGATGCCGACGGCCTGGGCCACGGCGTCCAAGCGCAGCCTCGGCGAGCGCGGTGCAGAGCGAAAGGGCACGGTGTCCTTCTTCGCCACGCGCACCACCGACGCGGCGCTGTGTGACCAGACTCCCTCTGCCCACCCTCAGACGTGAGAGCCAGATGGCCGACGATGCCATCGTGTAAGACCAAACGATTGAGTCTCCTGATCGACGCATAACTGTACTTTTACGCACAGCTCGGAGCTGAAGAATGAAGAACGATGCAAAGAGCGAAGAACGAAGAACAAAGTCTTGCTCGTGTGTGCGCTGCCTACAGCGTAGTGGGCTGAACAACCTGGCCCACTAAGACGGGGCAGTGAAACTGCGCGTGGTAGAGCACAAACACGAACGGCCTGTCCACAACGAAGCGCAGGGCCGCAGGCAGGCTGAATGTGTCGCCCGAGGCTACCGCAGCTGGCGGCACATCATGGATGTTGATGCCGGCTTCGTCGACCATGAGGCGCGCCTTGTGTACCACCTTGCCCATGTGCAGCAGCGACCTCCTAAGGGATAGATGGGGGGCCACGTGAGTCATGCGTTGAGTTCCAATGCAACGAAGAGGCGAGCGTACTCGGGGTCGGCTGACTGGTCTTGCGCGGTGATGCGGGTGAAGTCGGCGCTCTCCTGGGCGAACGGCACGGCGACGCCGATCGACTTGAGCACCTGCGAGAGCTCCTGCTCGATGGACACCTGGAACTTGGGCAGCTGCAGTTCGACCCACTTGCGCCGATACTCGACAAGCTGCTTGTACTGCTCCGGCAGTCTGATCAGCGAGGCTCGCACCTGTCGCGCGTCCACTCGGTGAGACACCATGCTCGCGAAGTGACACTCCCGCCCAAGCCAAGCGTACGTACCGCAGCTAGGCCATCGGCTGAGTTGACGTGGGGCAGCAGGACGAGCAGGCGCAGCAGGGAGTTCTCGTGGGGAAGGCTCACCATCGCGTGGTGCTCAAAGGTGCCGTGCGCAACCGACGCAGACGGGTGGCACATCATCTGGACGTCCTCCGCCTTGGAGACGTCGTCGCTCCCGAGCTGGTGGAAGGGCGCGGCCTTGGTGTTCTCTCTGGGGAACTTGTTCTCCCACTCGCCCTTGAACCAAGCGCCGTTGATCACCGCCAAGCCGTTGGTCTCGGTGAACGCGCTGTCAAAGAGGAGGGTCGTGTTGCATGTTAGCGTGTGACAATGGTACACCAGGCTTGGACGTGGAGCGGAGTCATACCGAGGGGGCTCGCGCGGTCGGTTGATCTTGGCCAGGAATGCGCTGAGCTCCACCTGCTCCCGGTCAAGTGCGGCACAGTTGGCGGCCCAGGCCCTGGCAGCGAGGCCGGCGAGACCCGCGGTGAACGCGGGGTCGAGCGGCAGCGTGGTGTCCACCCACAATTTGTTCTCCAGCGACAACGCAGCCTTCTCGGAGTGCTTGATGTCCTATATGAAGAAGAACAATAGAGCTCGGAGTTAAAAGGGACCACTTCTTGCAACGAAGAGAGATAGTGGACGTACAGCGACCAGATCCTTCATGGCAGAGACCACTTGCTCCCGGTCCAGCTCGGAGCTAAAACCCATGGCCGTTAGGAGCTGGTTTGCGGTCTCGCCGGCAGCGCTGCCCGACAGAACGAGGGCCAGCGCCAGCTGGACGCCGAGCGGAGAGATAAGAGCGTTCTTGTCTCCATCGAGCAGAGAGATAAGGTTGGTCGCGAGTTTGCAACCGGCAGAGATGGTCATGGTGGTGTGATCGACGACTTCCATTGAGTGCTGGGTGTTAAGAATGAGGTGAGTGTGAGTGAGAGTGTCCTTTACGGCGGAGACCGGGGCTTTTTATCCCACACTTCTGCCACTTCTGCCCACTATATCTGTCGGGCACCCCGAGAGAACCTTTCTTGGCGTGGAGGCGAAAGCCAATGGGGGTTTTATCGTCGAACATTTACTTTTTTCTCTACCATTGGGAGTGAGATGCGGACTCGTGCCCGCGTCCCGCTCCTCCAAAACGCGTCGATACCGTTCTCCCTTTGTTCCCACTTCCCTATCTCCGACCCCTTTATCTAGATCCGAGTTTGTGTTGGTCAATGGCTATTTTATATATACACACCTCTTCTACCTATTCCTTGGCCTAGTACATATACGTCCCGAACCTCACGCGCACCGCGTGTCACTTTGGCGACAACGGCTAGCGTATGTCCGTACGGTTGGCCAAGAAAACTAAGAAGGTCGGACGGCGAGAGCGAGGCGTCCGGCGAGAGCGACTCGGGAGAGGAGGAGCCGGCGGACGATCTCAAGGGCAAAGGACCTAGCCCCGGCGCTTGTACGTGTTGAGCAGAGCGTGCTTGTGTGGTGAGAGAGAGACGAGAGACAACTGAGTTGTTGTCTCCGTGGCCCATTTATTGGTGAGGTGTGTCCGGAGTTACATTTCTCAACGGACACACATTGTGATGTTGATGGTGGTTTTTGTCGCGACTTCCTTGGCGTTTGATCACTTGAGGAACATGTGCTTTTGTCATGTGCGCTCCTCAACAGTACGACTCCACCCGCACCCAATATGGAGGGGTTTAGTGGCCTGTCTGTGTCCAGTGGCCCAGAGGCAGCGGAGGGCCAGGACGCCCTTGTGGCTCTAGTGGAGCTGCTCAATTCTGGAGTGGTGTTGCCTGGCGTGCTCAGTGAGTGGGCTGTGATGAAGGCGGTGACCAAGGGCGGTGGCAAGCCAGCGCTGTGGAGCAAGCCCAAGGTGCTGTTCAAACAACTGCTGACCTTCTTGGGTGTGGATGGCGAGGACTTCTATGTGTGGAAGGACCAGCTGCTCATCATGCAGGTCATGGCTACGACGACAGTGAGTTTGCCCCTGTTGTGGCCTATGCCCTGGCTGGCGTGGCTATGAAGTGGATGAGTGTGCAGCTGGCTGCCACTATGCGTAGTGCTGTGGCCCTGCTCAGTGGGCTTGAGCGGTGGTATGGCCTGCCGACTGTGGAGGCCCTTGTGTGTTGTGTTAGGGCATGCCATCAGGAGAAAGGGGAGTGTGCCAGTGATTTTTGGCTGTGCATTGGCAAGGAGGTGGCGCGCCTTCGTAGTAAGGCCAACTCCCTCGTCGACCTGAATGAGCTCTGGCACAGCAGCCTGCGCCAGGACCTCCACAACTACATAGACCTCTTTCCACTGGTCAAGTACAAGGTGCTCTGCAACCAGCTCAACCACTACAAGTCCAACAAGATCACACAACAGGCTGCAGCCGTTGTGGCAGCCGTGCCCATGGGTCCGTCATTGGCCAAGCAGCTTGCCACACTCACAGAGGCTGTGGTGTGACTCACAGCTGAGTGAGTGGCGCCATCAGGACGGCCACCCTTGTTGTGCTGGCACTGCTGGCAGGCGGGCCACCGTAGGGCAGAATGCCTGCAGCTGCATGGGGTGGGGGTGCTGTCTGGTCCAACTTCGATGGTGGCCGACAGTGCGGTGGCATGTGCATGATGGCACACAGGCAGTGGTGCATTTTGTGGTTGTCTGTGGCCAGATACCTATGCTGATAGGCAACAACGCCCTCCACCGCCTGGGTGGGCTGAGGGTGGACTATGCTGGGTGGGCTGTTGAGATCAGAGGTGCCAGGGTGCTGTTCAAGTTGCTGACCCTGATCTACTTGGTGGACACTGTCTAAGAGGTCACCCTCCTGCCCATGACTGTTGCCCTGGTGGAGTGTTGAGTGGGTGGCTGGCTGCTGAGTGTGTCACTGATTGACAATGATGTGTTAGTGTCAGCTGTCAACCCCACCATGCTGTTAGACCCCACTTCAGGGCTAGCAACTGCATGAGGCTTGACCATGGCATGGAAGGCAGAAGATGGGATGCACATGTGGGTGCACATATTGAACCTGACCAAGGCCATGGCCAACCTCTGGATGGGCACACAGGTCAGTGTAGTGGAACCCATTGCAGAGCCTGTTGTCATCCTGGTGTTTGACATGGAGGAAGTGGGGCCAGTGCCTGAATGGTTTGAGTGGGAGCCAATGCCTGTGACCAATGAAGCTAGCTTGGGTCTCAGCACCATGGAGGCTGATGAGCTGGTAGGATGGGCTGACACAGACCTCTCCCACACCCAGAAGGAACAGCTGCACAGCCTCCTACTGAAGAATGGGGACCTCTTCAGCGTCAAGCTGACACCAGGGCAGGCTCTCATGATCCCCCATGAGATCAACACACAGGGGCACTGACCAATCAAGCACCATCCCTATCAGTCATCATTCAAGGAGTGCAAGGTCCTCAAGTCAGAGGTGGAGTGCATGCACCATGCTGGTGTCATGCAAGAATCCAACAGCCCCTGGTCGTTCCCTGTTGTGCTTGTGATCAAGAACGACAGATCATGGCGGTTCTGTGTGGACTACTGAGACCTCAACTGCATCACAAAGCATGACACATACCCACTTCCACTCATTGACAAGCTCCTTGATTGAGTGGGCAGCTCTGTGTACAGGTCCAGCATGGACCTCAGGCTACTGGCAAGTCACCCTCCACAAGGAGGACAAGGAGAAGATGGCCTTTTCAGTCAGCAGCAGACTCTACAAGTTCAATGTCATGCCCTTTGGGCTGACCAACACGCCAGCCTTATTCCAGTGGAACATGGAGGCACTACTCAGGGGCCTCACATGGTCATGCTGCCTCATGTACATAGACAATATCGTCATCTACTCACAGTCCTGGCCCACCTACAGGCCATCATTGACCATCTCCAGTAGGGACAGATGTACCTGAAGCCAAGCAAGTGCGTTTTCTTCTGACAGGAATTGCCATTCCTCAGGTACCTCCTGACAAAGGAAGGCCTCAAGCCAGACCCCACCAAAGTCGCCACTGTCAAGGACACACAGCCACCACAGTCAGCTCAGGAGGTGCGCTGCTTCCTCAGACTGGCCAACTACTATTGACAATTCATTGAGGGATTCACTGAGCCACTCCACCGCCTCACAGGCAAGTGAGTAGTCTTCTACTGGGGACAGGCGCACCAGGAGGCCTTTGAGACACTCAAGCAGCACCTCACTGCTGCGCCTGTCATCACAACTGCAACAAGACTGGCCCTTTACACTGCACATGGACGCCTTGGCACACGCCATTGGCGTGGTACTCACCCAACCAGACAACAACAGGCACAAGTGTGTCATTGCCTACAGGAGTTGAGTGACGGCCATCCTGAAAGCCACTGAGCATTGATATTCCCTGATGCACTGTGAGTGCCTAGTGGTGTTTGAGTGGGTGAAGGCGTACCAACACTATCTCCATGGCCATCACTTCACTGTGGTCACTGACCACAACCCACTTGTGTGGATAAGCACCCAGCATGACCCCCAACTCGCCCAGTGGGCTCTCACACTGCAAGAGCACAATTTCTAAGTCCAATACCAACCAGGACTACACCACACAAACACCAACACCATGACACATGGACCCATCAACAACAGCAAGGCCCACAAGGAGCAGCCAGACCTAGTGGTGGCAGTGATGAGGGGATCAAAGGACCCCTCCAGTCACACACACTACAGTCAGGAGGAAGGAGTGGTCAGGTGGTCTAGCTGTCATACAGACCATCAACACAGACCAGTCAAACACAGAGCCAGCAGGCCAACCAGCCACAAACACAACACCACACATCACAGCAAGACCAACATTGTCACAGCAGGAGGACCTAGCAGCATCAGGTGAGGAAATGCCAGCTGAAGAAGGGGGCCTGGGCTGGATAGCGCTGGCTGAACAGGAGGACCACATCAAGCAAGAGGACCCCAAGGCCATGGAGGACACCAAGCACAAGGAGCTCTCCATCAACAACATCCAATGGCTGCAGAGGGAGGACCCTGACCTGCAACTGCTCATTCATTACCTCAAGCGGCAGGAGCTGCCTGACAACCCAAAGCTGAGCCAGCACATCATCCTCAAAGCTGGACAGATGGACCTTGACAAAGACAGCCTCCTGTGACATTTCTGGTGGACATGGTGAGGAGACTGGTGCACTGACACCTGCTGCCAGCTTGTGGTGCCCACAGCCCTCATGGAGACAGTGATGATGGCCATGCATGATGACCTACTGGCTGGACACTTCAGAGAAAAGAGGATGATTGAGTGGGCCAAACAACACTACTGGTGGTGTGGGATGTTCTCCCAGATTGAGAGATAACCAATGGCTGGCTTGCCACTGGTATTGACTGGAGTAGCCCCAGTGTTCGACCTTTGGGATTGTTTCACTGTTGGCAGGTCAGGCAGGTGGCTACCCATCTGGTTGATCTGGGACCACTACCCCAATCACACCACAGGAACAAGCACATTCTTGTGTTTGTAGACTACCTCACCAAGTGGCTGGAGGCCTATGTGCTACCCAATGCCATGGCTGAGGTGGCCTGTGTCTACGTTGAGCAGATCATCTGCTGGCACAGGGCACCTGAGGCACTACTATCTGACCACAGCAAGCAGTTCCTCAGTGAGATTGTGTGTTATGTGAATGAGTTTCTGCAAGTGTGCAAGGTCAACATGACACCCTACCACCCCCAGACAGACAGACTGGTCAAGCAGTTCAACAGCACACTCAAGAACCTGCTGGCCAAGTTCAGAAACAACCACCAGGATAACTGGGACAACCTCCTGCCATATGTGCTCTCTGCATACCAGACCAGCACTCACAAGGCCACAGGGGACACACCATTCTATCTACTCTACAGCCACTACCCCTACCTACCCATCAATATCACAAGCCACACAATCAAGAGCAGATCAGCCACAACACCTGAGTGACACAGGAGTGAGCTGGTGAATCAACTACATGATGCTCACGCCTACGCACATGTGAACCAAGAGTGGGTGCAGCAATCAGATCAAAGGGCATTTGACTTCCAACAAGAGCAGAGCCACTACCACGCTGGGGACAAGGTGTGGCTCCAGGCAGCCCACCTCCCTTGTGGCAAGATGGCCAAGCTTGCACATATGTAGAAAGGCCCCTACCAAGTAAGTGAGGCGAGGGGGCAGCTGGTGTTGGCCCTCCAGCATGTCAACAACCTGCATGACCAACAAGTAGTCAGTGTCTGACGTGTCAAGCTGTGCCAACTAGATGAGGGCCTAGCTGACTTCATGCAATGGCTATGAGATCAACAGGCCAGAGACACAGATGATGGTGAAGACATTGAGATTGAGGCCATCCTCAATGACTGACCTTGAGGAGAGTGTGGGTGGCAGTTCCTTGTCTGATATGCAGGGCACATGGCCTGGTACAACACATGGGTCAATGAAGAGGATCTACAGGATGATGAGCTACTTCCCTGCTACCTACATGAAAAACTCAAGGATGCCTCTACTGAGGTGTTGTTGCACATGCCTTGACAGAAATTGAAATGTCACTGACACAACAAGCCTGATTAGTATGGGAGGAGTGAGATGCAGACTCATGCCCACATCCCACTCCTCCTATACGTGTCAATACTGTTCTCCCTTTGTTCCCACTTCCCTATCTCCAACCCCTTTATCTAGATCCAAGTTTGTGTTGGTCAATGGCTATTTTATATATACACACCTCTTCTACCTATTCCTTGGCCTCCTAGTACATATACATCCCAAACCTCACATGCACCATGTGTCAGGAGTGTTTTGTGTTTACTAACACTCTCCCCAGCTCTGTGACATTTGCAGCCCCAGTGGCACATGAAAGAGAGCAAGAATGATCATCCTCTTTGTGTGAATGTGAGAGGGAAGTGCCAGCACCAGCAGCAAGAACAGCAAGGTGAGAATCCTGTAACATGGTGGCGAGTGAGATCATGATGTGCAAGGAAGAGGAAGGCAATGCAAGACTTGCCACCCCACATGTTGTGTGTGTGTGGCAGGCCACATAACATCACAGCTTTCAGCAAGAACTGAACATACCCACAGACCATCCGTGAAAGTGTGATGCAGATGAATTGAAGTACTTGATCAGAGTGTTGCCTGGGTGAGGATGAGTGTGTCTGCCAATGCTGTGTGTGACAAGACGTCACACTGCACACACATCAACCTAACATGTTGATCTGTAACTGGCTTGAACTGAGAGCCTATGGTGATGATCATGTAGTCCTGAATCTGAGCAGCACCTACATGTGCTGCAAGACCATTGCTGTGGGGCGATGGCCAGCTTGGCTGATGTACCCAAGAACTGCCATAAGCATTGGTTTTATTCTTCTGTGGACAACATCACCTTACATATTGTCTAGATAGGCTTGTACTTGAGGAGAGGAAGTTACCAGTGAGGGTAAGGTTATGTTCTAACCAACACACTACACAATAGATTGATCTTTTCATCAGTTGCTACTTGTTGTGCCACCATAGGAACACAAGAGCTGCCTCATCTTATGGATTGTTACAAGGTTGAGGGTGGCCATGTGGTAGACAGGGCTGTAACTGCTGTGGCTGAGGTGGTGGCAAAAGACTTGAAGGTGAGGGTAGAGAGGGTGATGGTGCTCTTTGGCTTTCTCAATGTTGAAGCAGGCAAGTTGAGAGGTATGGGTAATTTCCTTTTTGTCCAGTTGATGTCACTTCAACCTTGCTGTTTGTGTTTGGCTCCACACCCCCACTTTTGTTTCATTTGTGCCCCACACCTGTTTCACATTCTTGAGTGAGGACAAAAAAGGAATGAGACATCACTGTTGCCACCACTTTACTTTTTGACAATTGTTGTCAAATCTTGTAAACTGTTACTTTTTTTGTTAAAAACCTAAAGTTGTTGCTGCTCACATGAGTTACCATCATTACAATGTGGGAAACATGATCATGATGCAGATGATGAATGTCACCCAGAGAGGGAGTGAGACCAGTGAGACCATCAGAGGATGAGGCCATGCAGGTGGGGGTGTGTGCATGTGCATAAGCAGTTATCCATGAGGAAGGAGCTTTGTTGAGATGACTCTTTGAACAAAAGGAATAGAGGAGCTACAAGAGAAGACAAGAGAAGAGATGAGAGAGAGTGTGTGCACTGTACAGTTCACCATGATGCTATGATGATTTGGAAGGCATCTTTTATTCCCCAGAGTCCAGGTATTTTTTGACAATATCATTTGCCTTAGCTCAAGATATGCACACCACTTATCTGTTGATAGGTGTGAAAAGTGCAAAGCAAACAGAAAGGACATACTGTTCCACTCACAGTGGGTCTGTCCATGAGCCTGGGTCTTGATGAGGAGATTGGCTTCAGTGACTTCCTCAGGGGTATGCACGCCTCTCTGCTCTCTTGTCTTTGCTGTCATGGTGAAATCTGCACTTGTAGCACCAAGGCCAGTCCTGTGGCTGAGTCCCTGGAGTAACACTTCATCTTCCATTCATGTCACATAGAGCAAAGATGTTGAGGAAAAGAATGAGAGTTTAACATACATAGGCTGAAGATATTTGCACATTTGTTCTGGTTCATTAGGATAGTGCTTGGAAATGTGGTGGACTAGTGCAGAATAGGTGAGGAGAGGTGTGGTGGGAGGGTGATTGGCTTCACACATGGCATGAACATCATGCCAGGTCATGGCCACTGGCAGATGGATTGTCCCATCAGGAAGATGATCTCCTATAAGAACTTGTGGTCATTTGAAATGAGAGGTCACAAATGACTGTGGAATTTTTGTTGTGCTAAAATTGTGTGAGATTTGACATTTTTGATTTATAGGGCAGTTTTGAAGATATGGATATGCATGTGTGATTTTGACATGCTAGACCGCTGCTTATAAGTCATATTGAGGGATTTGAGATGAAAATGATTTCATAAAAACTTGGAATTTGTGGAGTTAAAAGTGATTTTAGCAGTGTGGAATGGAGTGGAATTTTAACTTCAGGAATAGTGCTCCAATTCAGCACAAATGTGAAGAATGAAGTTCAGTGCATGTGTGCAACCAACTGAATATGGTGTGAGGTTGAACATGAACTGGATGTGAGGGCAGCATGTTGGCCACTGATTATGGAATTGATGGAGGGTATGAAAGCAAAAGCAAGGTGCAGTTTGAGGTTGTGCAGAGGAGCACTTACACAAAACAAGCAAAGTTCTGATTTTCTAGATCATGTAGGTGTACATGATAAACTAAGTATTGGTAGGTCAAACATGTAGTCATTGTGAATGTGTATGTGATAAAGTAAGTGATGGGTCTACAGGTATGACAGGAAGAGATGAAGGGCACTCTCCACACTGAGATGTGACAAACAGCCCCTCGGAATTGCTTGTGTAAAGAATAAAAATTGACTTTTTGTCCAGTTAAATTCCAGCAGCTGTGATTTTTCCTTTTATGGTTCTGTGTGCCAACCGTTCAGGAAAGTACCGAAAAAAATGTGCGTAGTCATCGCATACGCGTACGCGATAAAGTAAGTGTACCAAAACATGTACATGATAGAAATTGGTCATTCCAGACCTTGACTTGATGGCCTGGTTACAGCATCATATCTCTCATTATGATGGTATTTTAATCTGCCATTTCTCAAGATGCTCCCAATTTTGTCTTGCTATTCTTAAGTTAAAACCGTTTTTGTGTTGTCAAAACTATTATTATGAGCTTAAACTCACAAACAAAATCACTTTTCAAAATGACTGGACCTCTCATTTCAAATGACCACAAGTTCTATGATGTCAAACAAAGTGCCAAGCCAGCAGTGTGAGGTATCACAAGCCAAAGAGGGAGAGGGAGTGCCTTGGCATCCATGAATGGCTACAGCCCCACCATGTCAAAAGATGACAAGGCACCAGACCCATTTCTTGCAGCTGAACCCATATCCCAAAGAAAATGGTAAGAAAAGGATTTCAGAGTTTCTTTGTGGCTGGCCACTTTTTTTCATAACAGGCCCTCATTGGCGGAAAACAGTAGTGCTGCACTGGATACAACACCAGGATTGAACTTCTTGTTGGTGGAGAGGTAATCCTGTGCTTATTGAGACAAAAAGAGAAAAAGCAAACATTCTTTTCTCTGTTCAATGCCACATCAACTGACCCAGCCACTGGCATTGGTGGTGGCAGGGGTGGCGGAGGAAGCAGTGGTGGCAGCAGAAAGTGGGGACTGGGGGCATCTTGGAATCATTGTCTGTGACCGCCCTTTCCACCAACAACCTGGTCCAATTAACTGCCCACCAACACTGTCAGTCTTAGAAGTGTTCTTCTACTGCTGACATTGTGGTGGACTTTGTTAATTGATTACCAGGTTAGTCCTCCTTCATCTCCTTCATCTACTTCTTCTTCTCTCTTCCTCCTCTCACCCATTTGTGTGAGTGTGGCACCAAGCAGGAATGGGGTACCTGATCACAGTGGGCTCCTATTATGGCTGGCTGTCAATGGTGAAGAGGCTGCTTGAGCTTGACCACCACTTCATCTTGAGCTGCAAGGCTGATGAGCTGTTCAAGTCCTGTACTCTCTTGCACCTGGGGAAGGCGAAGGGCACATCAGCATGGACCACCTACAACAGAAAGATGATTGCCTTCTCATGGTGTGACCCTTAGCATTGTGGGGAAGGCCAGCTACTTCCTTTACCTTACCTTTGCTGAACTTGGTATGTTCTTGCTTTATTCATACATTTTTTTGTACACCCTTGCTATCTGATGTGTGTTGGACGTGCAATTTGCACAATTTAGGATCATTTTATTGCACACTTTGTGTAAGTAATATTGGAAATTCATTGTGTGCACAATGTGCATCCAACACATGATGGATAAGAAATATGCACAAATTTTTTATAATTTTATTTCACATCATATATCTGTCATCTGCCCTCAACATGAAGTATGTTCATACTGGGCATCCAATGATGAATTTACTCTCCTAACCTCCTCTTCCATAGCTTCATCCAGGCTGAGAATATGGAACTACCACCTGCCACATGGACACTGGCAGCAAGCTAGCACTGCTTTGCTTTACAAGGCTCATTGCTTGTCCTCCAAGAAGTGTGGTAATGTTGCCTCTCTCACTTCATCTTTATTGAATCTTTTCTGCTTCACTTACACTACTATTGTGCAATCAGGCAAGTACTTGGAGGAGCTCATCAAGCATTGGAAGACAGTGCATGAACAAACTCTGGCCATTGAGAAGGCCATTGCCAATGCTGAGGAAGCAGAGTGCCATAGAGCCTGGGGCTGCATCTCTAAAGGATCAGGTGGTGCAGCTCAAGCAACTCAACCAGTCTCCACAAGGTATCTACCTCAAAGTGGCAGACTACTACCATCAGCACCCTGCATTTTGACACATCCCTGAGGCCAAAGTCTTGACTGGAATGTGGATTGAGGATGAGGAGTGGCATGCAAGTCTCTTGCCGCTGTGTGAGGAACAGGGGCTGCAGAAGGCTGCCAGAGCATCTCCACCTCTTCTGGCCTTGCAACCTATGGGTATGACATTCATGACAAAGATTTGGTACCATGTCTGTCCCCACTGGAGTGTTAAGTTGTTTCCTTCTAAAGTTGGCTTTATTCATAAATCAGGATGAGCTGCTTGCAGAGGAACAACATGAAGAGGAAAAGAATGTGGAGGATGAGGCCATGCAGAGTCAGGATCTCTTTGGGGTGTCCTCATCACTCAAGGAAACTGCACCTGCCACTGTAAGTTTCATGTTGCTTTTGTTGTGTGTCTGCTTTCCTGTTCATGTGTATGTGGACATTCTGACATGTGTTGGATTAGTATGAATGATTTTTTTCTCTTCTCCTGA
>NW_004457602.1:0-6139 GCF_000313135.1 Acanthamoeba castellanii str. Neff
GCCTCTGTTGAGCGTAGTTGAGATCGTAACACACACACACACACACACAGCACACAACACACAACACACACACACACAGCACACAACACACACACACACACACACAACACACACACAATGAACCTGGGAGGCGTTGGCGAGGGTGAGCTTGGAGAGGGTCGTGTTGGTGGTGGTGAGGACGTCGGTAAAGGCCTGGTAAACGGGCGCCGTGGGCATGCGGTTGCGGTCGAGCACGAGGTGCGTCAGCGAGGTGTTGGTGCGCAGGGCCTCGGCTACAGCCAGGTAGCCGGCCTCGCCGATCCCGTTCTGGGTAAGATTGAGCACACGCAGCGACGTGTTCTGCGCTCACGACCAATCGAACGTATGCGGTGCGTGCGTGCGTGCGTGCGGTCAGTGACGGAGCAATCGCGAGTGTGACAGCGGCTGGCGCGAACCTCGGCCACGGCGGCGGCGATCGCCTGGGCGCCAGCGTCCTCGATAACGTTGGGCTTGCCCTCCAGCGCCTTCGTGGCTTTGGCATAGCCCAGATCCTGCGACACGCAACACACACAAACACACGTGAGTGCGTCGACGCACACACACACACACATGAGTGTGCTGCATGCCCTTGGTAGTGGGTAGGTGGGCCGTACGAGGCAAGTGAGGGTATTGTTGAGGCGGAGCGCGTCGGCGAATGTGGCCGCAGCGCGCGGCCCGAGCTCGTTGGACAGCACGGCCAGCGTCAGCAGGGTCTTGTTCTCCTTGAGGGCCTCAGCGATGAGCAGCCCGCCCTCTTCGCCCAGGTTGTTGAGGCCCAGGTAGAGGTGCTTGATGGTGGTGTTGCGGCGGATGATGCCCGCAATGTGCCGCGCGCCGTCCACGCCAAACTCATCTGGCGGACGCGTGTGAGCGAGCGCACGACACGACACACGAAACACGACACACGACACACGAAACACGACGACGCGTACTGCCCGAGAGGTAGAGGCTGATGATGGAAAGCGGGTGCGCGGCGTCGACGAATGCCTCCTCGAGCAGTCGCGCGCCCTCCACGCCCAGGTTGTTCTGCACCAGATCGAGCGTCTTCACCCTGCATCGATGATTGATCGATTTGACCGTCCATGATCGACCAATTGGTGATGTAGTGGTTAATTATTAGCCAATCGCCCGCGGGTCAGGGTGTGAAGTACGATTGGTTGGTGCGGAGGGCGGAGAGGATGGCCTGGAGGCCCGTCAGGCCGATCTGGTTGCGCTTGAGCCAGTAGCCCTCCACCACGTCGTTGTTCTCGATCGCCTCCGCGATGTACTTGGCGCCCTCCTCACCGATTCCGTTGCATCCCTAGTTGCGTGTGTCGTGTGTCGTGTGTCGTGTGTCGTGTGTCGTGTGTCGTGTGTCGTGTGTCGTGTGTGCGGTGTATTGTGTGTGCGATGTCTGGGTCAGCGCTGGAGCTGGGGGACTGATGGGCCGGGACCTGGCGCACATACGAGGAACACGGTCTTGAGGCTCCTGTTCTTGAGCAGCGCTTGGCCAACTGCACCAGGTCGGGGTCGGTCAGTCGCGCATGTGCGGTGGTGCGGTGGTGCGGTGAGACGATGATGGTGGCGACGAAATGTAAGCGGGCGGGCGAGGCGGTACCGGCGCGGGCTCCCTCGGGTCCGATTTCGTCGGCGCCCAGTAGTACGCTGCGCGCGGTGGTGCTGTTCTCCAGCGCCTCCATGATCTCCCTCGCACCTGCACGCACGGCCGTGTGCGTCAGCTTCACCTTTCCACATTAACTGAAATAAAACAAAATAATATATTAAAACAGCAAGAATAAAATAATAATGAATAATCAATAACACGGGCGTACCCTCGGGGCCGAGCATCTGTTTGCACAGGTCGACCTTGACGACGTTTGATTGATTGGCCCGCAGCCGCTGCACGTACCAGTCAAGTTCCGTGCCGGGTCCCACGCCCTTGAGCGTGCCGCTGGGGTTCGTCCAGACGTCCTCGATCATCGCCTCCGTGTCCATCATTTCTGCACCTTATTTGCTGATATAAACGAAATAGCCAGCTGGCCACAAAGAAAGAAAAGCAGAAGAAAGACTGAATTATCTGAAAAAGGAGACTGCGCATTTTGAGCACAATTTGTTTAATATTTACATTTTACCAAATTAACTAATATCGTGTAACCACGGAGCATTCTTTCCACAACAATACAGCGAACACAACAAGAAGATGCAACATCACGCGAGGAGACCTCTTCTCTTTCTGGCGCTGGTGGTGGTGCTGATGATGGCCGGCGCGGCGTCGGGCCAGAGCGACTGCCGGGGCAAGGTGGGCGGCTACGCCTACGACCTCACCCCGCTCGCGCAGAAGCTTGGCGCTGTGGACCTCCAGACGCGGGATGGCGGCAACCCGCCCCAGAACTACTACTACCGCGTGTGCGGCGTGGTGAGCAACAACTTCTGCCAGACCGTGGACGACATGACGCCCGCCGTGTGCCAGAAGGACACGCGAATCCCTGCGGAGTTCCACGACTGTGGGAACCAGAAGACGGCCACCTTCAGTTCGTTGCCGAACCGCCCCGACGACGCCGGCTTCACTGTCTCCTACTCCGGCGGGCAAGACGGCCGCGCTGCCAAGATCTATTTCGTGTGGTTCGTACACCTAAATTTTGTCCAACAAATTTCGTCACACCAGCTTATTTTGTCCGAACCAGGAAATTTTGATTTTGATTTTTAATTTATATTATTTATTTTGATATATTGCAGCGACCCGAGCAAGGACCCGGGCGTGTTCTCCTGGGTCAACGAAAACCCCGTCAAGACCTACAACCTCCAGTACGTGTCCAAGTACGCCTGCCCGATCGGCGCACCCACGCCCAGCCCGAGCCTGAGCCCGAACCCGGCGCCGCCATGCAAGGGCAACGCGTGCTGCCTCTACCAGTTTGACTCCGACCCGACCATGACCCGGACCCTGTGCGCCACCAAGTGTCCGCCGTTCTTCGGCGGCTTTGCGCTGGTCTTCAACTGGACCGTGTCGCCGTGCACCAGCGACAGCTGCTTCTTCCACAAGAAGTAAGATGTGCGTTACATGCATGCCCATCAACATGTGGGCCACAAACACAATGAGCATTTTCTGCCTACACTCTTGTGCAAGAGTGTAGGCAGAGGACCTGTCACCTTCCTGTCAATGTCACATCCAATGTTGTCTTTCAGGTTGGTGCCCATGCTGTTGAGGTTAGAGTTGTTGAGGAAGGGGAGAGGAAGGTGAGCAGCCAGTTGGAAAGTGTGGAGAGGTCATTGTAAGAAAGGTAGTGGGAGAGAGGCAGATGCCCCCCTTGAGGGTAGTATTAGAGCTCCATTTTGACCTCTTTGAACTCATTGACTGAAATTGAACAGCTCTTCCTTTAGCAGTGAAATCAATGATTTCTCCAAGGAGGAGGTGGCTTGTGTAGCCCAACTACACACATGCTACAAGGCAATCAAGGTCATCCTTTGCCTGTGCATCAATGGCACTGAGCACCACCTGCAGGTGGCATCAGTCTTCCTCAACACCACCTACGCCTCTCTCTTCATGACTTGAGGCCTCCTCAAAGTCCACCACAATCTCATCTTCAAGGGTGTCATGGGTGCTGGCTTCAACATGTGGCACACCCTCCAGAATGGAGGCATCTTGACCCAGGACCACAGTTCCACACTCCAGGTCCTCCAGTTCAGTGTTGGCCAACCTACACCTACCAGTGGCCACTCCATGCAGTCAGTCTTGGAGGGGTGCAAGATAGAACTTCCATTAGTGAGCAGCTGTATCCAACCAGAAGTGAGCAGCTGTGTCTGGGTGGCCATTTAGGGCAGCTGCTTGGACATACTGCAGTGTGAATGGCATACCAGGTACCTGGCTGGATGATGATGAGGTCTCCTAGATACTGATTGACAACACACATCCACATCTAATGGAGTGTGCCATGGCAAACAACAAGAATTGATCAACAACATGCTGTGCAGTCAGGGGTAGGTAGGTTGCACACTTGGAACTTGTCCAAGGTACCACTGTTCATGAAGTTGAGCCAGGATTCATCAAGCTCATTCTTTACCAGCAGTTTAGCCTGGACTGCTGACTGCTTCACCATTGTTGTCATCTGTGGTGTGTGTTGATAGTGTGTGAGGCATGACACAACAAGAGTGGAGGTAGGACTGGTGGTTACATGTACCCTGCCATGCTGGCTTGTGTGGTCAACAAGCAAACAATGATAAAATAGCACCTCAGCATGTCTGTGATCCACATGCTTTCTGTTGGCCCAGCAACAATGATGTAGTGGCAAGGTTGCATACACATACACAATAGAATGTCCTGCAGTTTCATAGCATATTGGGCTTTGAAAATAGCATGTTCAACAGTTCCTTGTTGTTGGCCATGGCTGATAGCAGGGTGACTTGAACCTACATGTACAAAAACTGTAAAACAGGACACTCAGTTTATTGTGTATGTGTATGTACATGTGTATGCAATGACTTCATGTTCAGCCTGTGGATACTAAGTTTATTGTGCGCATGTACATGATCCAGAAAATCTGAACTTAGCTTGTGTTACTTCCCGCCATGACAAGTCAAGTTCCTTACTGGCAGGGGTCTCCGCGTTCTTTGAATTTTTTGGCACTCTGAATTGTCAGCGCTGGTTTCCGCTACCTTAAAAACAATGTAGGATGCGCAATTTGAGCAGCTTTATTTATAATTTTTCCTGTTACATTAATACTAATACTAATACCTAATCCCTTGAGGCAAGGCACAGTCTGCTCTTTCTAAATTCACAAACACAACAATACAGCGAACACAACAAGAAGATGCAACATCACGCGAGGAGACCTCTTCTCTTTCTGGCGCTGGTGGTGGTGCTGATGATGGCCGGCGCGGCGTCGGGCCAGAGCGACTGCCGGGGCAAGGTGGGCGGCTACGCCTACGACCTCACCCCGCTCGCGCAGAAGCTTGGCGCTGTGGACCTCCAGACGCAGGATACACGCAGCCAGAACTACTACTACCGCGTGTGCGGCGTGGTGAGCAACAACTTCTGCCAGACCGTGGACGACATGACGCCCGCCGTGTGCCAGAAGGACTCGCGCATCCCTGCGGAGTTCCACGACCTTGGGAACCAGAAGACGGCCACCTTCAGTTCGTTGCCGAACCGCCCCGACGACGCCGGCTTCACACTCTCCTACTCCGGCGGGCAAGACGGCCGCGCTTCCAAGATCGATTTCGTGTGGTTCGTACACCTACATTTTGTTCCAACATTTAATAGTTTTTTTTTTTTTTGGTAGCGCATCATTTCGGAACCACTTCATTAATCTTCATTTTTGCACTTTTCTTTTTTATATATTGCAGCGACCCGAGCAAGGACCCTGGCGAGTTCTCCTTCCTCCAGGAAGACCCCATCAAGACCTACGACCTCCAGTACGTGTCCAAGTACGCCTGCCCGATCGGCGCACCCACGCCCAGCCCGAGCCTGAGCCCGAACCCGGTGCCGCCGTGCATGGGCAGCGCGTGCTGCCTCTACCAGTTCGGCTCCGACCCGACCATGACCCGGACCCTGTGTGCCCCCCAGTGCCAGCCGTCCTTCGGCGGCTTCACACTGATCTTCAACTGGACCATGTCGCCGTGCACCAGCGACACCTGCTTCTTCCACAAGAAGAAGTAAGATGCGTGCTCCTCGCCCACACAACAAATACATCAATGTCCTCCTTCACTCTCGTGTTGGTGGTGGCCACGTAACGCCTTATTTTTGAAGCAACGGTTACGTGTTACGGCTGCTGCGGGCGCAAAGCTTCAAGCTGACGCCAAACCTGGGGCGCCATCATCCTGCCGAAGCGCTCGACCCGGCACTCGGCCTCCTGTTCGTCGTCGCCGCCTTCTCTATCATCTTTCGCCTCCTCGTGTTCCTCCTTCGCTTCTTCTCGTTCTTGGTCGTCTTGTTGGAGCTGGCGCTTGCGCTGGTGGTGCTTCCATCGCCTCTCCCACGAGGCCACCCGCTCGATCTCTCTCAGGGCGTCGTCGCGGCGCATCGTCCGTCGGTGGTACTCCACCGCCTCGGCCCAGTAGGCCTCGTTGGCCGCTGCCTGCTGGCCCGCGAGCTCCTCGCCTCCGCCACCAGTAGCTGAGACGGGCTGGGCGCCACCTGTGTCGACTG
>NW_004457602.1:9058-11799 GCF_000313135.1 Acanthamoeba castellanii str. Neff
GCTCGTCGTCCGCCATGCCCTGGAAAACCTCGGCCAGGTTTGCCAACGCATGCAGCCTCTGCAAAGCATCAACGCTGATAATTTCGGCTACACACACACACACACAGTCAGTGAACGCGCGAAAGAGGAGTGGTTGAACACGCGTTGAACCTTCGTTGACGCTGGCGGGCAGCTGTTTGCGCCCTTCGTCGTCGATGGGCCGGAACTCCATGCCCAGGACCTGGCGGTAGTTGCGGATCGCCTGCAGCTTGTCGCCGTTCACCAGCGCCACGCCGGCCAGACCGTTGAGCGACGCGACCAGGTTTCGCTGCCCATCCGCGCATTCGATGGTGGCCCTGTTCAAGAATGCAAGAAATGTTCACAAATCAAACGATAGAAAATTTGAATAATTTGATGATTACCTGATAATCAGCTGCAGGAGCAGCTCGCTCATAGACATGGTGTTCTTCTGGAGGGAGGTGAGGCCCGATTTGCTGCCCACCTAATGCTGAACATTAGTCGAATTCCTCAATTGATTTCAAGCAACCAGATTCGAGGAATCGCTCACGTCTGGTTGTACCTGCGGATGGCAGCACGCCTGCCGGAGGGAGAGGAGTGACCCGAAGATCTTGGACACGTTCTTCTCAAAGTTGATCGCTCGGTTGTGCTTTAAGCGTTCGAATATGGTGCGGGTGCGTTGCACGGTGTCGCCCAGCCTCTTCTTGTAAAAGTGCGCCTGCATGTTGCATTACCCCACAATGAGTGTGTGCGTGTGTGTGTGCGTGTGCGTGTGTCGTGTCGTACCTCGACTGGAGAAAAGGTGAGGAATCGAGTTTTCTCGTGCAGGGGAGGAATGTCGATTTCGTCGACGACATCGACCTTGCTCGTGCGCCACATAATGGTGCGCAGGAACCCGTGCAGCTTGTCCCGCATCTCCCCGCGCTCGTAGGGCAGCTGCACGCACTGCCGCCACACGCTCCGGGCGTCGAACGGCGCGAGCTGCAGGAAGGCGATCAGGCCGTGCAGGTCCTCCAGCCCGCGCCGCTGGATGGGCGTTCCGCTGACGCCCCACCTGTTCACCGTCGACAGCCGCAGCGCCATCTTGGCGACCTTGGTCGACGGCGTCTCGATCATCTGCACCTCGTCCAAGCACGTGCGCCAGAACCGCACGCCTGTCCCACCCAGGGCCATGTTGATGAGCTATTCAGAAGAAGAATGCGAGGCCCATGTCTGGAGGCCCACCACGTCCGTACCCAGCAGAGGAGTAGGGATTGGTCGGTATCGCTTCTTGTCCCTGAAGTTTCTTGAGGGGCTCTGGCTGATGACGTGGCTCAAGTCATTCCTGAAATAATGCAAGAAGAAAAAAGAAATGTTAGTTTATTGTGCAAAGCGCTTCAACGAACAAACAGGACTGGTGAGTACCGTAGGGTGGTGTAGGTGGTCAACACGACGTCGTAGTCGACCAACTGGGCAGGTCGCACAATCGGCAGCCCGCCAGCGTGCTTGGAGACCGTTCCGCGCACGCCCTCGTAGACCAGGTACTATGTGTGCACAAGAGAGTCTCAGTGGTGTGTGTGTGTGTGTGTGTCGAATGTTCGCCACCAGGCGATACCTTGAGCGCGCCAGGCCTGGTGTGACGTTCGATCTCCTGCTGCCACTGGGTTAGGATCGAGTCGGGGCACACGATCAAGGTAGCCCTCGACTCGAGCTTCTGTCCGCCGCGGGCCGTACACTCGGGACACTCGTACGAGTCGCCCGTCAGCACCTCCGTTACCTCCTGCTTGCTGCGGTCATCCTCTGCCTCTTCTTCTTCTTCCCCTTCCTCCTCCCTGTACTCGTCTTCGCTGCTCTCTCCTTTCTTCTTCTTCTTGCTTGTCCTCCGCTTTCCCTTCGTTTTCCTCTTCTTTGGCGTCGTGTTCTTGCTGGTCCTCCTTCTCTTCCTGGTCACAGTCCTATACGCACGACGCCCCAATCAGGAGTGCTCTGACGACCAATTACACAGAGCTACGTACTGCTTAGGACCGGAGGGCACGTAACCCACACATGCTGAGTGTTGCCAACGCTTGCAGGATTCGCACTGTACCCACACGCCGGCGTAGTCCGGATCGTCATCGCCGCAGAAGCACCAGACCTGGTCCTCCTGAATGCACCCAAAATCAGTAAATTAAGAATAGTAATTATAAAGAGAATATATATGTTAGTATTAGTATTCTATCCGTATAATGAAATCCAATGTCAGTCAATTCGAATGTAAGCGTTCGTACCTCCTCGGCGTTCTCTGTGGGAGATTCGATCTCCTTGTGTTGCCTCTTCTTCCTGTTTCTCTTGCTCTTGCGCAGCCTGCCGTTGGTCTGCCGAATGCCAGATGGCTGGGGGTCTTCATGTGCTGTGGCCTCAGTCGCGTCACCACCGGTGAGCATTGCGCCTGGCCCGGTTTTCGCCACTACGCCGGCTTGTGGCGGCCGCGGATTGGCGAGTATCAGCGCAAGCACCTCCACGGTCTTGCCCAGACCTGACGATTAAGCGCGAACCACACAACATCATTAGCTGAGCCTACGACGAACAGCAGCAGCAGCAGCAACAACCGACAGCGAAACACAACCAGAACTTACCCATTTCATCGGCCAATATGCCACCGCTCACGTCCGACGGTGCCGGGAAGCGGGCAAGCGTAAACTTGCCCGTGAACTGGTTGAAGTAGAACGTCACGCCCGTGGTGGTGTCCACGCCGTCCTCGCCTTCTTCTCTTCGAAGCCTGGTGC
>NW_004457601.1:0-1587 GCF_000313135.1 Acanthamoeba castellanii str. Neff
CCTGTGAGATGTATACCGGTGGTGGCGCGCCCATGCAGGCGCGATTCGTTTCCGTGTGCCGGAGTGGGGCCTGCTGGACCTGGCGGCCGTGGACGCGATCCTCATCTCCAACGCGCAGAACATGCTCGCCCTCCCCTTCATCACTGAACACTCGG
This sequence comes from Acanthamoeba castellanii str. Neff, assembly GCF_000313135.1. Taxonomy (NCBI): domain Eukaryota; phylum Discosea; order Longamoebia; family Acanthamoebidae; genus Acanthamoeba; species Acanthamoeba castellanii. Next base: position 156 of record NW_004457601.1, read on the forward strand.
CCTTTCGCGGCCGCGTCTACGCCACAGAGCCCACCGTACAGATCGCCAGGTGCGTTTGCAATCCATCCAACCAACCCGCCTTCTAAGCTCATCGCGGTCGTTAACGCCACCAACCGGGCCGTGTCGGGTGATGTGCTGCTGCGTGGGCGCAGCATGATGATGCAGGAGCTGGTCAAGTATGCCGAGAAGGTGCAGTATCCGGAGGGCGAACTGGCGCCGTGGCAGACAGGACCTCATCGCGTGCGTTCCCTCTCTGCCGAATGAGCCCCCTCCACGACGTGTCGTCGAGCCTCTCGAGTCTCAATTTTGGGTTTACTGCGACTGGGACAGGGCGCTGCCTCCCGAGCTGCAGGTGCAGTTGGCCGACGCCATGTGTTGGCGCACACTCTACGGCCGACGAGACGTGGAGGAGGCCATCTCCAAAGTCCACCGCGTCTCGTTCCACCAGCACATCGTACGCCATGCCGCTTCTTTCTGTCTCTCTTCTCTCTTCTTCTCGCATTGGTTCTCATTTACTTGTGCGCGTCCTAATGTTGCAAACTCATTCTGCAAACCGCCGCCGCCGCCGCCGCCGCCACCAACCACCACTACTACGCGTTATCGCTGCAGAACCTGTTGGGCGTGATGGAGGCGGTGCCGGTGAGTTCGGGCTTCGCCCTGGGCAGCGCCAACTGGATCCTGCGCACCGATAACGAAAAGGTAACGCTCGTTCCACCGCAAGGCCTCGTGATTCTCGTCGACTAACCGCCGCGCCCCGTCCCGGCCCTCACCAGGTGATCTACGTCGCCGACTCCTCTCTGTCGCCTGGCCGACACCCGCAGCCCCTCGACAACACCCTCTTCAGGTACTAGCGCCAGGCCAACAAGAGGCCGTGGCACGCCCCGCCTCGTTTCCCGATTGCTGACACAGCGACGTTTCTAAAAACATGTATATATATATATATATATTTATACAGCAACTGCGACATGATGATCATGACGAGCCTCTCGCCCGAGCCGCAGTACCCGCCCGAGGCCATGGTCCAGGAGCTCTGCAATCTCGTCGGTACCTTCCCACGACGTCCCCTCTCCCCTCTAAAAAAGCTCATAGCAGCGACCAACGCTGTGTCGGCTCTGCTTATGTTCTCCCCTCCACTCCCCACCAAATACCGATCGCCGCCGCCCACGGGAGCACGCTGAGTTCGGGCGGTCAGGTGCTGCTGCCCTCTTTCCGGGCGGCATCATCTTCGACCTCATCGAGGTCCTCCACTCCTACCTCCAGACCGCAGGCCACCCCAGGCACACGCCCCGTCCCCCTATCACCAGCCACCACCGCCCGCCACCCGCCACCAGCCGCGTGGACTCAAATCTTCGATGGCTCACTTTTTTTTGTTGTTCACACGGCCACGTGGCAGGGTACCGCTCTACTTCATCTCGCCCCGTGGCGGACCAGG
>NW_004457601.1:2852-4156 GCF_000313135.1 Acanthamoeba castellanii str. Neff
AGTCCCTCCCCGCCACCGACGCCCCTGCCGCGGACCGGTTCGTTTCCCCAGCACGGGGGGCGTGTGTCGTGTGTTTTGTGTGTGTCGTGTGTGTCACTGCGCTCACACCGAGAACATTGGAACATTTGTTCGGGTGCCCAACTTGCAGAAGTCGGCGTGTGCTGCTGGGAGTCCCGGCGATCGACGCCATCATACAAGCCCTGGCCGAGCGTGGGATCAGAGGTACGTCCCTCCTCTTCGCTCTTCATAGCTCGACCGAGCACACACGCGCGCGGTGTATTGATGATACAATGCCGGGCCAGACGTTCATGTGGAGAACAAGCCGCAGAAGCGAGCGATGGTGCTCACCGTCGACTCACTGTCGGCGTCGGTGCTGCTGAGTCCCACCAAGACCAAGATCACCACCACCGACGAGCAGGCGCGCCAACTGCTCCTCGACATCATCACCTCGCGCACCCTTTCGCTTTTCGTGAGCGTCCAGCTGCATGCTTGGTTCACACAAGACTACATACATTCTTTTTTTTTTTTTTTTAATTTGTCTTGTGTGGCTTTCCCTGCCACAACGAGCACTAGTCATCTTCTTCAGAGAAGGCGTCTTCCCCTTCTCGTGCGTTGTCTGGCGTGGGCACTGATGCGGAGCGCTTCCGTCGGTGCTCTCTCAGATCTGCCCCGTACGACGAGTACACATGCCGCGGTGAGTCGCTACGCTACGTGACAGCCACACGTATGCACGCACTGTAAAGGCAACATGACATCTGCTTACCCGAGATGCGTCTGTTGATGAAGGTGGCGATGTTCGAGTGTCCCTTCTTCTCGCGCTCGCGCTCACGTTCTTCGTCGTTGTCGCCGCCGCCCACGCCTCCCCCGGCCTCGTCTTCTGTCGCGGCTCCCGTCTTGGCGGCCGATGGCCCCGGGGCCGACGAGCCCGACTCGGGCAGCCTGTCCGCCGCCTTGTCCACCTTGTCGGAGGAGTGGAACGCAAAGGAGGGCAGGTGCGAGGAGATGGTCGAGAACGACGACGTCGAGAACGTGTGGAAGATCTTCCTCCGCGCGGCCGGCGAAAGGGTCTCCGCCTTCTTGCCCGCCTCCTCCTTCTCCCGCTCCTTCTCCGCCCTCCGCCTCTCCCGCTCCTTCTCCTTCTCCTTGCCGCCGCTGCCGTGGTCCCTCGCGCCCAGGTTGCTGTCGCTGCTTCTGTTCCATTTGTGCGCACTTGGCCCGCCGGTGTGGTGGTGGTGGTCCTTGTGGTCCTTCTTGTCGCGCCGTAGGAAGCTGTTGATGACCTCCACCAGGCCCCGCTCGTCAGC
>NW_004457601.1:9510-10708 GCF_000313135.1 Acanthamoeba castellanii str. Neff
CTGCCGGTGACGATGAGGCCTCGCCCTCCCTGATGGAGTTGATGATGAGGTTTCCGAAATCGACAATGAGCTCGTTGGCTGTTGAAAGTAAGAAAGGGTCTATCCTGTGTGTACCGGTACTGGATCCAAAAGATGTGGCCCTCGGTCTGCTCAAACAGCACACGAGGCAAGGGTCCCTGCGAGTGCTTCACCTCCACGGCGGACTCTCCCCCGCGCAGCGCGATCGAGCCCTTGAGTTGCAAACAAAGAAAAGAAACTCGGGCGTTAGGGCTATCACGATGAACGCCACGGGTACGTCGTATGTACCTTGAAGCTGATGCGATCGTAGATGATGCAGCCCGTGTGCACCTCGAAGAAGAAAGGCGCAAACTTGGTCTTGAGGCACTTGGACACAATGCCTTCCATCTACACCCACACGTACAGCAGCAGGCGTCAAACAAGCTGCGCGAACACATGCGAGAGAGAGCGAGAGTGAGAGGCGAGCAGGGGAGGTGGCACCTTGGACGTGGGCGAGATGTCGTAGTAGGTGAAGGGCTCCTCTGGCGCGGCCCACTCGCTGCTGCCGGTCTCCAGCGCCATGCCGCTGAGGTACGTCTGCTGGTGCTGGCCGGCGTGGTCCTCCCACCAGCTGCCACGCTTGATGGTGGGCGGCGTGGTCACGCTGGCGCTGGTGGACGAGCCGGCTGGTGGTGGCTGGTGTTGCTGGTGCTGGTGCTGGCCGCCATCGCTGGTCTGCAGCTTGGACGTGTAGTGCTGCTTGAGCCGCGCGTAGCCGGCCAGGAAGTCCTTCTCCCAGCTTCGCCCGTCCTTGTGGCGCTGGTGCTGGTCGTCTTTGTCCTCCTTCTTCTCCTTCTCCTTTTCTTTGTCCTTCTCTCGTTCTCGGTCACGCCGCATCATGAGGTAGGGCGACCGGCCTTCTCTTTCGCCCTTGCCATGTCCTTCCTTTCCATCTGTTGTTGCATATTTGTCTTTGTTACCGGCTTCCTTCACTTCCCCTTCGTCTTCATCTGCACGAACACGGTCCTTGTCCGTTATTTTGTCGTTTCTCGCCTTGATGGTCTCTGTTTCGGGATCCCAATCGTCATCGAGCGATTTCGTTCTGCGATGCCCCTTCTTGTGTTCGAATTTAAACTGCGATTGAAATCGCTTCAACGCCTGCTCCTTGAGCAACATCCTCTTCTCACCACCCGGAGAAGAC
>NW_004457599.1:0-2962 GCF_000313135.1 Acanthamoeba castellanii str. Neff
GACGAGAACGGGGAGCCCGATAGCAGGCACCCGTGCCTGTTCCTCATCATAGAGGACAAGCCCCGGTGGACCGTCAGCACAACGCCAATCTTCATTGGCTACCACGAATAACTGGTACCACCCACAGTGCCTCACAGTGCGACATCTCTAATTTATTTGGCTTTGCAGTAAGGTTCTATGCGGGCCACCCGTGCTCTCCAGCGTGCCGTGCACTGACGTGCCTCTGCCGTTTTGCGGTCAGCCTATCTTCCACCCGCCCTTGGCCCAACAACTCCACATCCATCATCCCCCTCCCCTCTCAACACCCACCAACTCGCGCTGTACCTTTCACAAACAAAAACAACGAGTTTCTCTCAACTTATCCTCATGCACACTCTCGCCGTCCTGCTCCACTTCCAACGTCTCGATTTTTACTGTCGGCTCCCTCTCCAGGAACTTGCTCGCCTTGGCCTCGTCGCACCGCCTCGACCCGCCTGCAGGGACAAACCGGAGCGAGAAGCTTTGGCTGGACGCCTTTTTTCGAAATTCCTCGCCCATCCGTTTTTCCAGTGTGGTGCGGAGCGGGACCTACACGGGCACCAACAACTACAACCTGACGGTGGGCTCGTCCAACGTAGTGCTGCGCTCGGAGAGCGGCGACCCGGCCACGACGGTGATCAACTGCGCGCGCCAGGGTCCCGGCCTGATCGTCTCGTCGAGCACCTTCACCATGCAGGGTTTCACCATCCGCAACTGCGAGGCCGAGAACGGCGGCGGCATGCACATCTCCTCCACCTACACCGTACGCCCTTCCTTTTGCCACCTTTTTTTTTGCACATCGTCTGCTTCATCTTCTTCATCTTCCTCATCTTGTAAAACCTGTGTTTACACATTCTCTTTGCTCTAAAGGTGCTGCGCAACATCAAGTTCATCGGCAACCACGCCACGAAGAACGGCGGGTCGCTGTGGATCAAGAGCAACGCCGTCGAGGCCTACAACAGCACCATCAGCGCCAGCACGAGCGACAACTACGGCGGTGGCGTCTACATAGAGTCGGCCAACCTGAAGCTCTTCGGCTCGCACGTTGAGTACAACAGCGCCGACGAGGCCGGCAACCAGCTCTACTGCCAGTCGGCCGCGGTCCAGATCGATCGCGAGTCGACCATCGACCGCGCAGTGTCGGCCGAGTGCGATCGATGCTCCATCACCTACATGAACGGCGGCGGCACGCTGTCGTGCTCTCCCGCGGGCTCGCGCGTGGGCGGCTCTTCGGCCCTGCTGGCCGCCATCCACGGCCTTGTGGCCTCGCTGTGGTGATTGATGATCGATCACATTGCTGCCTGTATATACAAACCTTGTTAAACAACGTGTTATCGCAACAACATCGCCACGGCCGTACACGACGGTGGTCGCCTACGCAGGGGAGAGGCCTCGTGTGCGATCACTGGACCTCCTTGACTTCGTAGAGGTCGTGCCTCTTTTGCAGGGAGACGGGTATCATCTGCCTGACCTCGTCCACTTTGTCCAGGTGGATGTCGGCGTAGGTGATCGCTTCGTCGTGCTCGGTGGTGGCCACGATCGTTCCCCTGGGGTAGACGATTAATTTGTCATCAGACGACGTCAGGTTGTTGACGGCCCGACACTTGGTACTCCTGCTGGCGCAAGGCTGGCACGTACCAGGGATCAACGACCGTCGAGTGTCCCCAGGCCTGGTACTTGGAATCAGGGATTGCGAGCGGGCGACACTGTCGCGACATACACCTGCAAACGGTGCCGGAGTGAGTGAGAGAAAGAGAGAAAGAGAGAGAAAGAGCGCGCGATGGGCTTAAACAAACCTGGTTGTCCACGGCCCGCGCGCGCTGGAGCAGCTCCCAGTGAGCCGGCCCAGTGGTGGTGTTAAAGGCTCCCGGATAGACCAAGAGCTTCACTCCTTGGGGGGGGGGAGTAAAGTGTGAGTGCCATGTATGGCGATCATGCGAACTGCACCAACTCGAGAAGCGCGAGAATGAAGGCGCACCGCGCTTGGTCAGCACTTGCGCCATCTCGGGGAAGCGCATGTCGTAGCAAATGCCCAGACCCACATCACACCACTCTGATCAAAGTAACGTAGCAATGAACGGGGTCAGCACAACTTGAGCCTTGAGTAGAGCTGAAGAAAAGCCACGTGATGGGTTCCTGTTGTAAAGGAGGTGATGTCGCCTCCGGGTGAAAGCGTATCTGATTCCCTGCCCAGCGAACAAGCAAGGTGTGAGTGACTGCACAGGAGCCGCACGACGTTGCGCAAAGAGCGATTGCATTGCGACGTACTTGAACGTCATGCCGGGCCTTCCTTCGCCAGGCGGCACGCTGATGTCGAAGAGGTGCACCTGCAAGAAGGATTCATTGTTGAGAGGAGGCTTGAGCAAGCGCTTCGGGGAGAGGGACCACCACCTTTCGGTGCTTGGCGATGAGGTTTCCCTGCGGGTCGTACACGACGCTCGTATTGTACAACTTATCGCCTTCACGCTCGGGGATGGAGCCTGCGTCGTGGCACAGGCGTTGAGTGGCAGATGAGCCCCCCACGCCCTCGCTATGTGTTCAAAGAAGAGGACAGGCAGCGCACCGCCAACGAGGTACACAGAGTGCTTGCGGGCAGCCTCTTGCAGCATGGCCGCCGAAGGCCCGCCTGGGACTGCCTCTGCATACGTCGGGAAAGAGTCGTTCGAGTAGGGGCAGTTGAAGCACTCCTGCACGACTTGAGGTGAGCGCGATCTGTGTTAGCCGCAGATGCAAAAGCATCAGATTAGAGTGGATGGGGCGACAGGGAAGGGAGATGAGTCGAGCTCCATTCGCCACTGCCTGTGCAATGAGGTCGCGAGCACGGGCAAGGTTGGCCTCCTTGTCCGCCCCCACCAACAGCTGCAGCCCTGCGAACCTGAACCTCTTCGCCGCAGCCGCCATGCTCTCCTCTTTCTTGGCAAAAAATAGAAATAAAATCGCTGCA
>NW_004457599.1:2983-13845 GCF_000313135.1 Acanthamoeba castellanii str. Neff
CTAGGATCCTACTTCTCTCTGCTTTCAGACATTCTTCCTTCTCTTTTATTTTTCCTCCACTCAGTAAACATGGAGTATGCTGCACACACGAAGAAAAAGGCTGGTGATTTCTGCGACATTTCACAACCCAGGAAACAGAGCCTTGCGTAGACACTGTGCAGGCAAGCAAGGACAAGGACATGGCGAAGGCTGTATGGCCCAGCTTTGGTGTTGATATTGGTAGTGGCGGTGACGACTGCACGCGGACTGGACGTGGTCAAGTCACGGCAGGACGGGCTCGAGGCGTCGGTGGTGCGGGATGGGGCAGTTGCCCCCTCCTTCTCCGCAGAAGCGAGCCCGGTTGCTCCTGACTGGATGCCGTGGCCGTTTCTCTCCTCCATCTTCTCTCCCTTTACGCGCCTCTACGAGGAACACGCCCCGCAGAGCCACTTTCTCGTACGGCACCACGCGCCCATAGAGGTCACCAACTTTGGCGTGGTCGATGGCTTGGGCCAGATCTCCAGGACTGGTATGCCTCTTCTTCTCCTTCTTCTCCTTCTTCTTCTCCAGTTGCCTCTTCTTCCTTGATGGTGATGATATTGTTCTATGGAGGTAGATCCTTTGTTGAAGGTGAGCACTACGCTCAAGAGCTCTAGTGGTATCAACAGCGAGGCCGTGAAGGAGAAGGATGAGGGTGGGTTGTACGTGTACCACCTCGAGCTGGACTACGAGTGCAACGAAGAAGACCCGGTGAAGCGGTTGGTTGTGGTTCAGCTGCGCGAGCAGGCTGGCGATGCGCCTAGCGACCAGCAAGTAGAGACGGCGCCCAAGCTCACCTTCATGTTCAGAAAGCAGTGTCCCCTCCCGCGGCCGGCACGTACGTCGTCTCCACAGACTCCTCACCTCCGCTTGAGCCCTCGACAAGCTGGTCTTGAAGACTCACCAAAAAGGGCATCACGACGGTTCAGGCGAGGCCGAGGAGTGGCCAGTCACGGCATTGTTCACGACCTGGAGAGATGGCCTGCGAGGCGGCTCCCTGTTGATCGCCTCACCGTCATCGTCGTTGGGCGAAGAGAGTATCTATTACCGCTTCCGCTGGCCCGCACTGATGGTGGTGGTAGATGAGGCACAGCAGCAGGAAGGCTACGGCCACGCGCGGGCGCCTGTTGAGGCGCAACAGCGCCACCAGACGCAGCGGCCCGCGGAGACAGCGCGTCGAGAGATGCTGCGTAGCTTCTTCAACATGCCGCTGTGGCTCACCGATGCGCTGATCGTCATTGGGATGGCGACCATCGCCATCGCGGCCGTGATGTTGGTCGTCGACCTCTCAAGGCTTTCGTCCGCGGCGGGGATGAAGACGGCCACGTGGCAGATGGAGCCGACGGCGAAGAGGTAGTGCCGCTGTTGGCGCACGCAGCAGAGCCCGACATCGCGCAGCCGGCCGAGGAACAATTCCAACACCAACACCAACTCAGCGAGACGGACCAGCTGGCGAAGGAGGCAGTCAAGCCTAACCCCGAGGCGCTGATGACGTCAGGAGGCACCCAAGTCCGCCGAACAGCTACAGCAGACCTAAGAGAGTTGAGGAAGCGGGAAGGCCCTCAATGACCACAACGAGCACACAGAACCGAATATAAAAAGCAAGCCGCTCCTTGAAGAAGATGATGAAAGCAAAGTTGTCATTGTAGGCGTGGGTGAGGTGGAGTTCGATGGCGCACTCGGGCTACGCCACGGATTCAAAGTGGAGCGCGTGACACAGAGACAAAATTGGTTTTGGCTCTCCCAAAGTTCGCCCTCTTTTCCATCTCTTGGCAGCCCAGGCGCCAGAACATGGTTTGCAACGCGCATAGGCCCTGTATCGACCCACCAGCGGAACCTACGAACATGACAGTTGGCCGATAGCGCTCTTGCAGCGAAAGAACGAGGCGTTGGTTGTACGAAACAATCGTGAGGTGTCATGGTAGCATGACTCACCCCACCACCTTCTCAGGTCGTAAAACTGGAAAAGAGGCGGAAAGGCGCGCTGCTGTGCTGGTGTTGAGGGGATGAGCACACGGGTGAGTGCGAACCCGAGGTGAATCCCATGTCACCACTCACAGGCCAGGTCATGCCAATGTTGATTTCCTTGACCCATCGCGCCGGCCAATCGCTGTGCCGGCAGTCCCCATGTGCTGGCGAACGCTCCGAGGGTTTGCACGCCCGTGATGAGGAGGTGAGAGGTGAGAGGGTTCGAGTGCCAGGGGTGGTCGAACCAGTCCATTCCCCCAAACGGCCGAATCAATTGTTGGGAGCGCAAGCCGCCGAAAACCCACGCCCCAGCGGCCTCCACGATCAGGAAACAACCACTCACGCGGAACCTGCTCGCAGGCGATTGGGCGTGAGCGTAACTGGCAGCCCTGTCGCCCGTCACGCCGGTTGAGGGTTGAATTGTGATTTTTTGAATCGACCACCCGCGAGGCCTCAACACGCAGCGGCTTAAGAAGCCTCCTCCACTCGCCTGGCTGAAGACAGACAGTTGGCTGGCCGGCCCCAGGATAGAGTAACGCGTTCTCCTCCCGTGTTTCCCCCCGCGCACACACGCACAGCACCGTCACCATCAGACAGAGCGAACGGCAGTACTGTTGGACACGGACCGCCTGGCGCCACCGCGCACACGCGACAGCAGTTCCTTCATCGCGTCAGGAACAGTACAAGACCAGAGCAACACGAGTAGGCTTCGTCCTGGTGCTTGGCTCGAGCAGGGACCTGCAACTCACCACTTCTAGCAAAACCACCCGAAGGGTCATCAACCCAGACGGCTCGATCATCTTCGGTTCGAGAAGACGCGAAGGATGGAGATGCTCTACTCGCCTTCGTCGCCATCTTCGGCGGCGTCGAGCGACTCGATCCCATCCCTGAACGACCCCGGGGCCAGCAGCGAAGGCGACGCGTGCCCGAACGTCTCTTCATCATCGACCCTGGTGGGCGTCGATGACGACGACGTCGTTGGAGGAGACGATGGCAGTGGAGCGTCCCAAGATGAGCCCAGCAAGGACTCGATCCTCACCCTGCTCGGCATGCGCTTCCTGCCCACCACGCCCAACGCCCACCACATTCCCTCGTCGCTGGCCTCGCCCATCACGCCCATGGTCGGCCAGTCCTCGACGCCGGTGACCTTCGCAGGCGCTTCGCCCTCCACCAGCGGCGGCCACTCCCTGTCGTCCACGTTCCTCGCGCCGTCGCCCCTGACCCCGGCCTCGTCGTCGCTGGGCCTGCCCACCTCCTTTGCCAACCCGGCCATGTCGGGCATGTCCGGCACCTCCTCGACCGGCGCCTTCCCCTACTACTCCACCTCGCTCCTGTCCCCATCTTCCTCGTCCCCACCCGCCGTCTACACCCCGCCCTCGCCCACCATGCCCTCCGCCTCGGCCTACCAACACCAACACCACCAACACCACCAACACCACCAGTACCAGCAGCCGCAACACCTCCAGTACCAGCCTTCTTCCTCGTCGTACCCGCTCACGTCGCAGCTGCTCTACCCGCAGCAGCCGCAGCCCCAGCAACAGTACCAGCAACCGCAGCAGTACCAGATCGTGCCGCAGCAGCAGACCTACCAGCAACAGCAGCAGTACCAACCGCAGCAGCACTCGTCGTCGGGGTCGTTCGGGTTCTTGCCGTCGCAGCAGCTGTACATCCAGGCCCATCTCAACTCGGACGCGGCGGGCGACCACCACTCGTTCGTCGAGCCGCTGGGCGTGGGCCACAAGCGCAAGGCCGACTTGGCACTGACCGACTCGACCCTCCACCACCAGCACCACCATCAGCACCAGCCGTACCAGCAACAGCTCCACAACTCGAGCGAGCTAACGGTGGCGCCGCACAGGAGAGACCACGACGGCTACGGCGGCCACCATCACCACAACCACCACCACCACGGCCAACAGTACCAGCACCAGCACAACGGCGGCCACCACCACCATCACCAGCAGCAGCAACAGCCGCATCACCACCAACAGCAGCTGGTCGTTGCCGCCAAGGCCAAGAAGCGACGAGTGCGGAAGACCTGGACCGAGCGGTTCCAGCAGCTCAAGGAGTTCAAGCAGCGGTTCGGCCACTGCAAGGTGCCCAAGGGCTGGAGCGAAGATCCGAAGCTCGCTCGCTGGGTAGGTGGACCCAAGTTTTAGATCGAACAGTTTAGGTCCGATCTAACTCCGAACATGTATGATCGGCAGGTCTGCAACATGCGGCAGAGCAAGAGGATGGGCAAGATGAAGGAGGAGCGGGTGAGGAAGCTGGAGGAGCTCGGCTTCCTGTGGCGCTGCGAGCAGACCGGAAAGGTGATCTGGGAGGAGATGATCGAGAAGCTCAAGGCCTTCCAAGCCCGCCACGGCCACTGCAGGTTCGCACCTCTTCGCTTGCTCTTCGTTTTCTGTCCCAAATTTTGCTGACTCTTCGCTCTTTTGGTAACGAGTAGAGTCCCGGTCGAATGGCCCGAAGATCCACAGCTGTCGGCGTGGGTGGTCTACGTGAGGCAGCGCAACCGTGCCAACAACCTGTCGCAGGAGAAGGTCAAGGAGCTCGACGCGATTCAGTTCGTATGGACCGACGTCGCCACGGCCGCAGCGGCTTCCAACGGTTCGACGGCTGCCACCACCTCCAACGCACAGCGGAGGAGCGACCCCGGCGAGGCCGACCCTGGCCGCCCCGAACTGTTGTACTGAGCCCCGCGACAGGGCCAGGCCGGGTTGACGAGATCGTCGCCCCCTACACGTGTACATACGCAAGCCCGACCACCACCGGAGACGCACGCTTTTTGTTTTGAGAGAAGAGGGAGAGGAGCAGATGCTTCAGCATCACCACTCACACACCGCACCGCACCACACCTGTACCATTCGCACATTCGCACATTCGCAAGAGCAGCAGTACTCAATCGCACACGCTAGCCGTTCACCTTGCTCGACCGGGTCAGAGGAGTTTAGTTTAGTTTAGTGGCCGCCTGTACATGAGCTCTCTCTTTTCGCTTGCTTGCTTGCCGCGTCCCTTGGCGATAGCGCGAGACGTCGAAGCGGTGGTGATTTAAAAAAATGTCGCGTCTTCAGGCTCCTGCCTCGATACCGTCTTCTCGTTCGACCTCTTTGTGCTTGCCTTCGCCCTCGATGGCATCGCCTTCGTCGTCCTCGCCGTTCCCTTCTTGGTCGTCCTCCTGCTCCTGTCGGCCGTTCGCTGGTCTGTGCATGACCGGCGCCTGCAGGTCGGCCCCGAGCCCCGACGACGAAGACGAACTTGAAGAAAGCGACGGATGAAGGTGCACTTCATCCACCACCCCCGCCACCGCCGCCGATTGTTGGCTCTCCACCAGCTGCATCTCGCCGTGCATGTTTCGCACATTCTCCAAATTCCGCTCGGCCTCCTTCATCAGTTGGCTGTGCGCGGTGGTGCGTGTTGTGTGTATCGTGTCGCGTCGCGTCCGTGTCGTGTCGTGTCGTGTCGTGTCGTGTCGTGTCGTGTCGTGTCGTGTCGTGTCGTGTCGTGTGTAGACGAGTCAGACAACACTTATGCCGATGGTGGCGGGGGAATTGGTTACCTGCCGAGGTTGGTGACGTGGGTGTTGAGCACGGTGTACATTTGCTGCAGCTTGCCGATGAGTTTGCTCTTTCGTTGGTACATGTCCCCGTCCGCCTTCTTGGCTGCCGAGGCCTCTTCGCACAGCCGGCTCACTGTCCGTCGCCAACACCCAACACGTTCGTATCACCGCCGCCGCAATCGAACACAACTCACGACACACACGACACACGACACGACACACACACGCAATGCACACGAAACGCGAGCAACGTACAGACAGACGCTAGTTTGTCGGAGCGCGAGCAGGCCAGTATGTAGCCCTCCTTGCCGACCATCGCCCGGACGGCGAGCCCGTAGTGCTTGTAGCAGAACTCAAAGTCCTTGAGCACGACCTCCTTGCAGCGCTGTAGCACGTACAGACCCACGCGATGAGTAACGCGACTACCCACACGAGCCGGCGCAACACCGCACACGACACACATACGACACACATACACACACACACACACACACGACACACACACACACACACACCCACAAGCGCGACACAAGCCTCCATACCTTGTTATCGCCGGGCTTGTTCCTGAAGGGCGCCTTGCACTTACAGTACAGCGAGTCCGGATCCTGCTCGATGTGCTCCGCACAGTACACCGGCTGTTCGCCTGAGCGCCGGGGGGGGGGGTGGTAACAGTTAAACTCTGCCGATAGAAGACGCGGTGGCCGAGGGGCCACTACTGAGGTTGCGTGGACTCTTTGGGTCGGTACCGATGTATTCCATGAGCGCTGCGTTGCGACACCGGGCCTGCTTCTTGGCGTTCATGCCCTGGCACTGCACGCCCTTCTGCTGCGTGAACTGTGCGCGCGCGTAGTCAGCTCCTCCCCCCTCCCGAATGATCGATCGGAAGCGGAGGGGGCGTTGGCGCACCTTCGGCCGAACCGTGCGTACGGGTTTGACATAGGGCCGCGACGGCCGTTTGCGCTTGCTCCCGTCCGGAGACTAGTAAAGCGAGAGAGAGAGAGAGAGAAGAGAGAGATTGAGTCGGGCGTTCGGTGGAGAGGAGAGGAGCGAGTGGGAGGGAATGGAGGAGACGATCACCTGGATGCAATCACCGGATGGCGGGCCATCGCCGCCAACGACAACGCCGCTGCTGGCGCCGGCACTGCTCGCGGGGGCCATCATCATCATGGAGGCTGGACCCATGCCGCCTCCCGGCGCCATCATCATCGCAGGAGACGCGCCCATGCCGCCTCCCGGCGCCATCATCATCGCGGGCGAGGGACCCATCGCCATCGCCATCGGCGGGTAGACCGCGGACGCCATGCCTCCGGGTCCGCCGGCCTGCTGGCCTCCCGCCTGCCAATCATTATTGTTATTTGTTTAATAATTTATAATAAACAGAAATAGCAAGCGAGGGAGGCGCACTGTAGGTCGGGGCGGGTTGGTCGTGGGCATGCCTGGCTGGGCCATCACAGGCATCGGACCGTAGGGCCTTCACACAAAAAGGCGCACGAGGGTTGGCGCGCAATGCACTGGAGGCTTGAAGAAGAAGAAGAAGAGTGGTCGAGGGCGCACGTACGTGTTGAGCATGGACATGGGCATCATTGACATGGCGGCGGGGTAGGGCATGGACATGGGCATCATCGACATTCCGGACATGCCAGCGGCGGGGTAGGACATGGGCACGGGCACCATCTGCATGCCCATCGAGGTCGGCATCCAGGTGTAGGACATCGCGCCCATGCCCATCGCTGGCATTCCACCCATTCCGCCCATCGCAGGCATTCCGCCCATGGCGGCCTGCATCGCGCCCATTCCGGGCATGGCGGCCATGGCCGACATGGGCATGCCCGCCATCGCGGCCATGGGCATCGTCGCCATCCCGCCCATGCCCGGCATCGCGCCCATGCTCGCCATAGTCGGCATCCCATTCATTCCCTGCATTCCCTGCATTCCTCCACCTGTCGCGCAGAGAGACGCGATGAGCGCACGACGACGAAGGGTCGAGATCGGGTGCGTGGCGGGCGTACCCATCATGTAGGCCATCTGGGGGAAGGCCTTGAGCATCATCTGCAGGTTGGAGATCGAGGGCGCGGGCGACGAGGGCGGCTGGGACGAGGAGGAGAGCGAAAGCGAAGACGAGGGCGACGATGAAGGGGAGGGGGACGACGGCGCGGGGGTCGAGGCGGGCGACGACTCCGGCGGCGACATCATCTCCGACGCCGACGCCGATGAGGTGGTGGCCGAGGTGGTCGACGTAGTGGGCGTGGTTGTAGTCGACGGCCAGCCGCTCGACGAAGGGATCATCAGCGATGTGGGCTGGGTCGATGATGAGGCGGGCATGGACGACGATGACAGGGAGACCACCGTGGAGGGAAACGACGACGGGAAGCCCGACGACAGGAAGGGCATGGACGAGGCCCCGGCGGCGGCCGATGACGACGACGACGCTGGGGAGAAGGGCGACGGCGCGCCGGACATGAAGGAGGGGAAGGGCGACGGCATGGACGAAGATGAGAGGGAGAACGCCGATGATGACGATGACGAGGAGGTAGACGTGGGTGTCTGGGTCGGGGTGAAGAGATAGGAGGACGGTGTGTGCGGCAAGCTGAGGGAGAGGGTGGACGAGGAGGAGAGTGATGCAGCCGGCGTGCTGGGCGGATTGTTGAGGGTGGTGGCGGCGGTTGAGGTGGAGGAGAAGGAGGGAGTCATCGGGGTCTGCGACGAGGCGGCGGGCAAGAAGAACGAAGACGGCATCGACGAGAGAGAGGCCGGCGGGCCGGCGGGCGACGGTGCAGGCTGTGGTGGTCCCGCTGCAGTAGCGCCAGACGCAGCGCTGCCCTGCCGCCTCTACGCAAGCCGGTCCCGGATTACCGGGGCACGTGAGCAAGCGCGTTGCACTTGTACGACGAGAGCGAGGGCGGCACAGAGCGAGGGCAGGTGGAGGAAGGAGGAAGAGGAAAGAGGAAAGAGAACGCACCAAGAGGGCTCGCTTTTCGATCCGATTCCGGCGGGATTCATTCTGTTCAATAAATGAATCAATTTTTAAAGATCAGATTTGGACTCCCAATCGATGATCAAAGGGGAGGAGGCAGGAGAACGCGTGCCATCAAATAAAGCTACGAAAGCGGCGCAGGGGCGAGCACGGGCAATGGCCTGCTCGGTACCGCGTTCGCACTTTTGACAACTCTTGCGCTACTGCTGTCCCGACCGGCCCTCCGCACCAATCCAGCCGCTGTATTCACCGAAAAGGTCCGAAGAGAGCTGTCCGGTTTTTGTCGGATTTTAAAATAGGGAAAAAAGAAAATGGCGGGAAAATAATTTGTAATAATTTGTGCTTGTTTTTGTGATTGCTGTGGCGCAAAGGATCCTTCACTGGGCGTGGAGGTTGTCGAGTTCGGTGAGGACGGTGTGGCACTTGGCCATGAAGACCTTTACGGCCTCCTCGAAGAGCACGTTGGGCGGAAGGATTCCCGTCGATTCGATCGAGACTGATCGTGTGCGGAACAGGGGGGAAAGCAGGGTTAGTGGCCCGCGCCATGGAGGGTTGAAGAGAAAGAGGCGGAGGCGGAGGAGGTACAGATGAAGTGGTCCTTGACCCTGAGCAGTTTGATCCTCTTGTCCCAACCGTCTTCTCGGATGCACTCCCTGCACATGGTGCAGTTTCGCTGGTTCTTGACGTACGCCTTGCCTGCAGGGCAACACCGGTGAGAATGAGAATGGCCGCTTCGTGAAGGGAGCTGGTGGAAGAGAAAGACGTACCAGAGTCCTCGATATCGAACACGTTCATGGGGCACTTGGCCACCAGCTTCTTGGCCTCCTGTCCCTTGAAATCCTTCACAAACTTGATATCGGGCAGCAGTCTAGCACACGATCAAGCAATCAAACGCAACCGATCAGTCTTAGCTCCTTGCGATACCTCACCTCTCCTCATGAGGTTCGATTTGGTACGTACCGGTAGTAGGCTGTCGAGACCGGCGACCACTTGGCGTGTTCCTTTCCCTCGCCCTTGGCGCAACGGCACTCCACCTCAATTTCCTGATAGCACGGCGCATGGAAGAGCGGTTGGGCCTGTGCCACTACATTGTGCGCTCAAGAACTCGTGGGAATGGACACACCTGACCGGGTCGCAGCTTGGCTATGAGGATGTCGTCGTGCACTGGTCGGGGCGGATCATCGGCAAAGAGCTCCGCTTGCCCGCCCACCGGCTCCCAGATCAGATCTCGCGAGTATACTATTTGCGATGTGCGATGTGCATCAGTACATAGGCAGCGTGGTGCTGTTGCATTGCAATGGAAAGAGAGCAAGATAGGCTGCGGGCTGCGGGCTGTGGGCTTACCTTTAGAGTTGACGTAGGCCTCCTCCGGGTTCTGAGGGTTTGTGTTGTTCGACCGAGTGCAGCGCACCTTCAACTTGAATACGAGCGTGGTCTCGTCCGTCTCCTCCTCGCCGGCTGGGATGATCATAAGAGTGCAGTTTAGCCATTGACTGAGTCACTGCGAGAATTCAACACACATGAGACGCAGCACACGATGGGCGTACGTTTCTTGAACTCGAACTTGCGCGGATCGACCTTGATGGGAATGAGACCCAGGCGGTGAGCAAGCACTTCGTCTTGGATGATGGAAGTGTTGTTGTGTATCCAGACGTGCTCGATGGCCATGGTGGGGATCTCGGAGAGGAGGATGCGACGGAAGGCGTTCGCCACGGGAGCATCGACGCCGATGAGGTCGAACACGAGCAGGCCCTCCTTGGGCTTGTAGTCGATGATCTTGATCTTCAGGTTGGACATGAGGTCGTTGATGTCGAACTTGTTGTCCACGCCGAGCGACTGGTAGGTGTCTGACGCGAACGACGTGCCCGGCTGCACGCGCAAGTCCACAAGCAGAAATGCGTGGAAGAGTACATCAGCAACCAAAGCATCACAGTCACGACACTCTGCTCTGCCTACATGCCGCTCATAAATTAATCTCCGCATTTTCCATCTCCAAATCTGATTTTCGTGGCCGGCGACATCTCTCCCCCACCGATGCGGCATTGTGCCTATAAATTATAATGTGCAGCTGTGATTGAAAGGGGAAGATGAAAAATCGTACGTAAACGGGGGCCGGATTGGTGAAGCCTACGCGAGTCTTCTTCTCGTGAAGATTCTCCGACATGCTACCCTTCTTCTTGCTCGACATTGTGAGTGGCTGGACGATAATCGGTACAGGCAGTGAATGAGCCCCCTTGCTGGATCGCACAGCTGTGGATGTAGAATCAATCTGAACGGAGACAAAGGCAGCGCCAGAGAAAAGACTTATTTCTTTCCGACTTATTTCGCATGTCTTACGGGTCA
>NW_004457599.1:14524-21630 GCF_000313135.1 Acanthamoeba castellanii str. Neff
CAGAAATGCGTGGAAGAGTACATCAGCAACCAAAGCATCACAGTCACGACACTCTGCTCTGCCTACATGCCGCTCATAAATTAATCTCCGCATTTTCCATCTCCAAATCTGATTTTCGTGGCCGGCGACATCTCTCCCCCACCGATGCGGCATTGTGCCTATAAATTATAATGTGCAGCTGTGATTGAAAGGGGAAGATGAAAAATCGTACGTAAACGGGGGCCGGATTGGTGAAGCCTACGCGAGTCTTCTTCTCGTGAAGATTCTCCGACATGCTACCCTTCTTCTTGCTCGACATTGTGAGTGGCTGGACGATAATCGGTACAGGCAGTGAATGAGCCCCCTTGCTGGATCGCACAGCTGTGGATGTAGAATCAATCTGAACGGAGACAAAGGCAGCGCCAGAGAAAAGCTTATTTCTTTCCGACTTATTTCGCATATCGTTACGGCTCAATCCCCCAATAGCGACCCTGGAACGCAGGAAAGGGGGTGTAGCTCACATGGTAGAGCGAATGCTTTGCATGCATTAGGTAGCGGGATCGATACCCGTCACCTCCAGACCTTCTTTTGGCCTCTCCACCAGCTGCTAGAGATGAAAAGGACGCTGCACGTCGCTCGAACTTCTGTTTTGCCTATCAGCTCGCGGGGGGCTTCGTGCGGGGCGAAGATGTTGGCCACGCGAGCCACAGCCCCCGCCGAGAAGAAACCGCGGGCGAAGAGGACTTCAGCATCGCTGCCCAAGCAAGCTGCGGGGCACCACCAGGTTGTGTCCACTGCACTGGCGCCTGCGGCTATCGGCCCGTACTCGCAAGCGGTCGTTGCCACCGGTCCCTTCCTCTTCGTCAGCGGCTGCATCGGCCTTCACCCCCAGGTCCGCCCGCTGCACTGCCAAAATTAATTGCGTTGGCTCAGCGTGTGGAGCGGGGCAGACGATGGACTTCACGGGCGCCGACGTGAGCACCCAGACCGAGCAAGTGATGCAGAACATGGGTGCCATCTTGGAGGCCGGCGGATCGTCCTTCGCCGAGGTGGTTAAGTGCACCATCCTCCTCACCGACATGCAGCACTTCGCCACCGTCAACGACATCTACGCCAAGTGTACTCTCAGCCTCGCCCTCCACTCACTCGCTAGGCCTGATAAGAGCAGCAAGCCCCTGACCTGCGATGGTGCACAGACTTCCCGAGAGACCCACCGGCTCGGGCCACGTTTGCGACCAACGGTCTCCCCAAGGGCGCGCTGGTGGAGATTGAGTGTATCGCCTCACTCGCACAGAAGACGACGAGAACCAGGAAGGCCGGCACCACGTCGGGTACGGCCTCGCATTCGATTGATTGGTTGTTGCCCACGCACGTTCTTACCCTTCGCCTAACGATAATGGCATGTTACGCCACACACAGGAAGAGGCAAGGCGAAGCAGGAGCCGTAAAGACAAGACGTAGCACGTGGTGATGTATCGTGTGAAAAACGCCAACCTGTGGTCACCTTGCGCACATAGTTAGAGGGAAATGGGCGATGACGTTGCTTGACCGGCCTTTGCTTTAGTTTGGACCCTTCTTCCTGCCCCACAGGTTGGCGTTGGTCAGCCGTCGCTTGGACTCGGTAAGATACCACAGTATGTCCTCATATCCTGCGGGCGCAGAGAACACACGATTAGCTGTGACGATCCAGCGTAGAGTTGAAGAAAAAGACAGAGGCCGGCGTACCACGCCACTCGCTCTGGATCACGGCAGCCACGACGAGGGCGATGAGAAGCACGACCACGGCCGAGACGACGACGGCCTTGAGCCACCACCCGTAGCCGCTGCCCTCGTTCTGGTCCTCGCCCTCGCGCCACTTGGCGCTGGTCCGCTTGATCGCGGGTGCACCGCCCTTCTTGGCGCGGCCGCCGGCGCTTCTCTTCTCCTCCTCCTCGCGCTCCTTTCGCTTGCGCTGCTCCTCCTGCTTGGCCCGCTCCTCCTCGCGTCGTTCGGCCTCGCGTTTCTTGAATTCCTCGCATTCCGGAGTGCACGCCAGCAGGGCGTTCTCGTTGCGCGACTTGGCCTTGCCGCGGGCTACCTCCGCCTCGATCTCCTTGCGCAGCCGGAGGGTGCCCCGCTTCTCCTTCTCGCGCTGGACGTCCTCGCAGACCCACTCCTCCGACTTGTTGCCGCACCCGCAGCGCACCTTCACCTTCTTGCTGCACTTGCGCGAATCCGGACAGGCGCCTGGAGCCATTCGCGCGTCATTACAGAGTATGCGATGGCCACACACGACACACACACGACACACACACGACACACACGACACAAGGACGCCGTAAAAGGGAAGTACCTTCGTGGCAGGTGGCCGAGCACAAGTGCTCGCAGTAGAGCAGGGGCGAGAGGCACTGGTGCCCGCACGAAAGGAGCGAGGACATGAGTTTGGCGTCGTGCGTGTGGAAGCAGGAGACGTAGATGGGCATCTTCTTGCAGTGACACTTCCTCTTGAGACGCACGTCGCAAGGACTGCAATAGCCTGCAACATGATTATAATACAGCGCAACAGCAAAGCCGTGAGTGTTTGTGGCGGGCTCATATGCGCATGCGTGTGTGGCACGATAACGTACCAGGGTGGCAAGGCTGAGGGCAGGGATGGGCGCAGTGCGGGTCGCGAGGCTTGACGCACATCTCTCGGCAGGGGGCGCACGCATCCTTGCGGCTGTACAGGCGGCGACGGGCCACAGGTCAAGTTAAACGAAGGAAGCCTGAAAACAATGGTTGCGCGTGAAGGCAACGACAAACCTTTCGTCGGCAGCTTCGAGCTTGACTTCGACCACGACGCCGCGGTCGTCTTCGATGTGCCTTCGGCTGCGGGTGATGACGTGGCAGCCCTGCTCGCACTTGTGGTTGCCGCATTCAAGCGGATTGTCGCACGGGTCGCCGCAGGGGAACTCCCGCTCCGTGTGGCAGGCCACAGCTCTAACCTACACACATGCACAAAGGGTCAGCACTGGGTGAGGATCGGTGGGTGTCAGAAGTCAGCGCCAACTTTACCTGGTGCTCGCCCAGGCACAGGCGCTGGACCACGACATCGCATGGAGGGCAGGTCACGCTGCCGATGTCGATCGCGGGCAGCGGTGGCGGCCGATAGTCGCGTTGCTTGGTCTGCTTCTTGGTCAACACCACCGGCGGCGGAATGGGGTCGTGGCACGGCCTTTTTTCGTTCATTTGTTCACACAATCAGAAGCTGAGGCGAAGAAGGGTTGGAAGTGGCGGATGGCGTACAGAGGGCAGGGGTGATCGCAGCCTGGGTGAATGACGCCACAGGTCATGGTGCACGGAGGACAGGGCCCAAAGTGACACCGGTGCGGCTGCAGCCATCGTGTAAGGGTCACTGTCAGAATAAAGGCCAAATGAGCGAGAAAAGAGATGGCGGTGTACCGCTCGTTTGGGGTGGTGACAAGTGGGCGGGATCTTGCAGGCCTTCCGACAGCGGGGCGGTTCGGTCTTCTTCTCCACGCCACAAGGAACTCTGTGGCGATAAAATTGAATTAAATTCAGTTTCTCCGTGAATGGAGGATAACGGCCACTTGGATTGGCCATTGCATCGAGAGGGGGCGATCAGTATACCTAATGACGGTGGCGAGACAGTAGCAGGCAATGTCGACCATGATGGGACAAGGGAGGCAGTTTCCCGGATGGCATGCTGTCTCGCATCTGTGGTTTCTGCAGCGCAGCTTGTTGTTGCAGATCTGCAGCCCCTTGGTTAGCAACCACCCAGCCGCTTGCCAACCATAGGCGTGGAACGACGGAAACGTGATGTGGGAGGGGGATAGGCACCTCAGGGCAAGGAGGACAGTTCTTGAGGCAACAGCGTTTCTTGCACGGATGCTTCTCGCAGTTGCGCATCCGCGAGCAGCGTCTGTACGCAGCGTGGCGCGGTGCGTTACTATAATGCGGCCCTGCCTTAATTGGGGGGATGTGGGCGCACCTGTCGCAAATGTACTCCAGGTGGCACTGCATCTGCTTCCGGGAT
Source organism: Acanthamoeba castellanii str. Neff (assembly GCF_000313135.1). Lineage (NCBI taxonomy): Eukaryota > Discosea > Longamoebia > Acanthamoebidae > Acanthamoeba > Acanthamoeba castellanii. The sequence continues at coordinate 18,519 of NW_004457599.1, forward strand.
CCACCGCACTTGCAGGTTTTGTTCTTCACTTGCGCGGCGATGCAGTGAGTACAGAACTACTGGTAGACACAGCGGTATCGACGATCAAGCACGCAGACGTACCACGATGAGTCGGCACGGCGGACACTCGCCCTCATGGCACCTCTCCACGCACCGATGCTTGCCGCATGTAAGGGTCTGCAAGTGGCAAATTTTGGAAACGTGAGCGTGCAGCAGTAAAATCAAAGCTGAATGCAGCTCTGTTGTTACCTTTTCGCAGGTGTCGCCGCAGGATGGAACCCTCGCCGTACAGGGCAAGCTGGACGCTTGCTTTCCGCACTGTGGGTGCATAACAGCAAGTCACGATGAGCTCCATGCGCACAGAATCAGCGATCACGGTCAGATGATCGGCGCTGAGTGGTACCGGACAGGTTCGCGTGCCGGACTGGGGACACGGCCCGCATGCGCCAGCGTGGCAAACCTTCTCGCACTTGTGGTAGCCGCATGAATGTCCCTTGCCACATTTCTGCGTACAGTGAAAGTCTACCTGAGCGCACGGTCGCTCTTCCTCCAGTCTGGTAGCCCGAAGCCGGTGGAGTTAGCAACTCGCACACGCACAACTGAATCACCAGCGGTTTGTTGACCACGCACCTTCCACACATGCAGACGCGAACACTCATCTTTTCGCATGGCGGGCACGGACCCTTGTGGCACACGCGCGGGCAACTGTGCTTGCGACAGCCCAGCATGGCATCGCACACCTGCACACGAGTGAGCAGAATACATCAGTGAATTGAAGGAAGAAGCGCATGGTGGATCTCGCGCGCGTCGTAAAGAAAGTTAACTACCTCGCCGCAAGACCACTCCCTGTTGTCGCATCGGCGCGTTTGCTCATCTTGGCCACAGTAGCAATCCGATTTTACCATTTGCGGGCACGGCGGGCAGGGACCTGGGGTGGGGGGTCAAGCCGTGGGGAAGAGAATAAGCTCCACTCTGTGCGTTTGCTGAATAACAAGGGAAGGAGCGTACCAGGATGGCAGAGAAGCAAGCACTTGTGCTCACAACCCCTCAGCGATTTTTGACAGGTTTGGCCGCACTGTTGGTTGGTTGGTAAAGAAACAGACCAGCAAGCGCGTTAGTGGTGAATCACTCCTAGAAACGATTGCGAGGACGTACAGAATGGGGAGCCAGCCAGGGATCATTAGGAGGATTCGGCACTTTCTTGCTGTAGCACAGCAAGGCGGGTGGAATCAGCAGGCGCCGATGGAATACAAAGAGGAGGGGCAGCATAGGACGATAGGTACCAAAAGCACAGGTATTTGTTGGGTGTCTCGGGAATGGTATACGGCCGCCGACAGTTTGGGCTGAAGAAGAGAGAAGAGCGGGCCAAGTGTCAACAACAACAGTCGCAGGTAAACGAAAATGGATCATCAGCCCAGGGAGTAGTACCATGGCCACGAAGGCGTGCTGGGTGTGTCGCTGGAGGACGATTCGCTGCTGCTGCTGGTCGCACCTCGCTGTGCCTCCGACCGAGCCCACTTCTGCAAACAGATCAAGTGAAAGGATCGGTAGCAACCTTCGCCCGCGTCTTGTTCACACTGCCACACAGCATCTTGGATCTTAATCTGTTGCATGCACGTTACTAGATTAGCACAGGAAGCGAAGCCCACTGGAGAGTAGCGGCACACGCTCACCTTCTCAAAGCAGATCATGCACACACTGTGCACGCTTTCTCGAATCTTCTCGAACGTCCTGTCCAGCTTGCCCTGGTCGCCTGGAGAGGGTGAATGCGTCAACACGGCGCATGTGGGGAAACAACAGGAGGCCACACGCACCTGAGTACTTGCCCAGCGTGGCCTTGAGCAGCGCATCGATCTGCTGGCTGTCGCCTTCCGTCATCTCGTCGTCATCGTCACTTGTGCCACATCAAGGTCAGAACTGCATCCCAATAAAGTGGAGAGGGCGCGGGTTAGTGTAGAGGCTGTACCTGAACTCCAACTCGTCTGTCTCCTTCATGATGCTCTCGACAGAGGCCTTGAGGTTGCGTTGGTAGGTGGCCAGCACCTCCTGCTGCCGCACCATCGCCTGCGCCATCTGCTCTTTCTTCTCCTCCCGCTTCTGTTTCTTGCCTTTTGCTGCTTCCTTCCCCTTGTCCTCTTCGGCCGGCTTCTCCCTGTGGTCGTGCCCATGTGCATGTGGTGGGTGAAGGTGACCTGCAGAGTTAGTCACTGCCAGCTTCGAGCGACGTTCAGCCAGGCCCTTCTGCTCGCTACGCGATTTTCCATCATCAGCCGATTTTTTCGAAGGTGCAGATTTCGAAGAAGAGGAAGAGGAAGATGAGGCAGCGACAGGTTTGGAAGGAGCAGGGGTGGGCTTGGGTGCGGATTTCATGCTGCCGACGACGCCGGAATAGGGATCGGCTTCTTGCTGCCGTTCCACCGCCTTGCGCGCCCACACGTTCTCACGCGGGCCAGCCTTCATCTTCCCCTCTTCGTGGTTCAACTGGCACGCAACGCAGATGCACCACAGAATCCACGACAGAGTACAGAGGAGTAGCGCTGTGCTGACGTCACCGGACCACAGTCAACAACCACAGGAAATTAGAAGAGAAAAAGTTGGTGCGTTTGGAGTTTATATTTTTAGTGTTAAGGTCAAGGTCTCAACGTGAATGCTTTAGGCCCTGGTGATGTCGCGGCCGAAGATCCAGGTCTTGAGCCAGTTGACGCCCACGTAGAGCTTGTTTCGGAGGCTGTACTGCTTGCTGAGGTAGACCGAGCGCCACAGCCACCACGCACCAAAGCCCTCCAGCACCAGCCCCTCTGTTCATTAGGCTCACGGGTTAGTGTGAAGCCAGCGAGAGAGAGCAAGTGTAACCAAAGAGGCGAACGAACCTGCAAACTCGGCAACAGCGTGCTCTGAGCCAATGAAACAGAACGATCCGAGGTGCTTGTAGTGGAAACCCGTGTCCAACTCGACGCTCTTGTTGGCGACTCTGTTCAGCAGCTTGCCCAAGTACTGAGAAACAGAGAGAAACGAATTAGACCAACACGTGTTCACAGTTCATGACGGACTCAGTAGTGGTAGGCTTTACCTGGCCCTCCTGGCTGGCGACCTGAGCGGTGGCAGGAAGCTG
>NW_004457599.1:21760-22677 GCF_000313135.1 Acanthamoeba castellanii str. Neff
CGGTCTTCTTGTACTTGTCGATGAGCGACCTGAACTCCTCGATCTGCAGGTGATTGTCCTTGTTCAAGTCGGCCTCCTTGAAGAGGTCGTTAAGCTTGCCGAGCATCGCCTCTTGGGCGATCGTGGCGCAGTCGCCCAGAGCGTAGATACCATCAGCACCCTGCGCATACACGACACACAACTTCAGTGCGCAGTCCTATAGGACACGCGACGTTCAGCAGAGGGTGTGTGACCTTGACTCGCAGGAACTGGTCGGTCAGCAGGGCTCGTCGGTTGGTCTGGATGTCCTGCGGCAGCTTCTCCCGGATCTTGTTGATCAGCGGCGAGGTGCCGATACCGGTCGACCAGATGCACAGACCGTACGGGATGTGCTGGGTCTCCTTGGTGTCGGTCTTGGGACATAAGAAGAAGATGAAGAAGAAGGTGAGCATCATGACAGGCACCAGTGGTGGGCTGGGGGATGAAAGGGCCTACCCTCTGAATGATCACATCACCGGGCTTGACCGCGACCACGCGCGACTTCGTTCGGATGTCAATGTTGGTATTCTTGAAGTGAGACGTGGTGTCTAGATACGAGAACGAGACGTAAGTCATGGAAGAGGAACAAACCGACGCATTCAATTCGGGTTTTTCTAGGGGAGATGGTACGTACAAGTGGAAATCTTGGCATCGTAAGTGCTGAGGATGTGGTCCATCAGCTCGACCAGGGTGATCGACACGTGAGGCTCCAGCTTGGGGAACCACTTGTGCACGTTGCTCTGCACAAAGTCTGCGCGAACACAAAAAGGCGGGAACATCAGCTTCATGGTCCACGGGAATTTGTGTGGTGCAGTGGAGTGCGGCGTACCCCTGAGCTCGGCCGCAGCCTCCACGCCAGTGGGACCACCTCCGACCACAACGAAGTGAAGAAGTCTCTT
>NW_004457599.1:22746-24641 GCF_000313135.1 Acanthamoeba castellanii str. Neff
CCGATCGCATCATCAATCTCCTTGAGGAAGAGACAGTTTTCCTCCACACCGGGCGTGCCTGAGAGGCAACAACAAACATCAAACACACATGACGCGAAGTAGAGTAAGAAGCGATGTGGACTTCATTCGCATTCGTGCAGTGGTGAGCTTCAGAGAGTAGCCAGGTACCGAATGTGTTGTTGATAGCACCAACAGCGACCACCAGCTTGTCGTACGGCAGGGTGAAATCGCGCGCCGAGTCATCGAGACCGGGAGTGCTCACTGATCCGGGCATGGGGTTTAGTCTTAGTGCGAGAATGTTCCAGCATTCAAAGGCGGTATGAGAGGCCTACCGTGGCAAGAAACCGTTTTGTTGGTGGGATCCACATCGGTCGCCACAGCTTCAAAGTAGTCAACATCAGCGTGACTGCGGCGGCAGTACTTTCGGATGGGCTCGATGATGCTGTGAGTGTATGAGCACTTTTCATGGACCGCAAGCATTCAAAACGGAGCCGCGGGGTGCATTGAGCGGTGGGAGTCAACGTACGCTTTGGGTTCGAGCGTACCCACGGTGACCGAGGGCAGAAGCGGGGTGAAGAGGAAATAGTTGCGCGGAGACACGATCGTGACGTCGTACTTGCTCGTGTCCAGCTCTCGCACCACGCTCAGCGCGCCCCAGCCTGCGAGCCAGCGCGTGAGGACCAACAAGATCAAGTCTTCTTGAGGCCATGCAATGGCTCTACGAGCCGAAAGTCCCAGCTGAGAACGAAGAATACGCACCGGAGCCGAGGATGACGAGCTTGGGCTTGGGTTGGCTCTCCGCAGCGAACACGTGTCCCTCTGTGAGGTCGCGGTCGTGTGAGAACAAAAGAACATCGCCGTGGAGTTTAGGACGCCAAAACGCTCCGGAGTGCCCAGCACCAGAGACACCACGGCCGGAAGGGCGAGAGCGTACGGAGGAGATAGAGGCCACCGCCAACGCCCACCGCGGTGATGGCAGCCACCACGGGCCACCTGAAAGCGGACTGGCGGCTGTTGTGGTGGTGGTGCAGTTGAGAAAGGGGAAAGATACAAGCACACCGCTCAGACAGGCAGGCAGAGAGCATCACTGAGGGCTACCTGGCAGAGCCGGTGGAAGTGGTGGACGAGTAGAGGCGTCCACCTGAGGGCACTTGGAGTTGTTTGCTGCCATGAGAGATGGTGGTGCGAGAGGCGAAGCATGCCCGCTGCATGCCTCGGGTACTGGCGACCTTGTTGGAGGAACGCAGCATTGTGTTGTGTGGTTATGTTGTTGGGGCGACAAGGAGACAGCAAAGGTCTTGGCGAGAAGAGTGGGGTTGGGGTTGCCGAGAGTCAGGAGTTTGGGAAGAGTGAGCAAGTAGAGCGTGTGGTGGGTGGCAGTACCCCACCCGTTGCGGGGCCAGCACGAGTGGTCCCAACCGTCCCAGAAGCCAACACACATTTCGTCACGCGACTTCTCGCGTTTGTTCGCGTGATTTGTAGCAACGCCCTTTTTCTCTTTTTCTCTTTTTCTCATGATCATTTCTCTTTGTCTTCGCTTGGAAGGACGCAGCTGCGCCAAGGCCACACGCACACGCACACGCACACACGCACGAACATCGCATCACACATCCCATTTGTGTCATCACTCGCGTAAGATTTTGAAAAGAGTCCCGATCTGGCTCAACTCTTCATTCGGCGCAAGGAAGCAGGAGGCCGGACAAGCGAACCGGAGAAGTGTGGAGCAGCGCGAGAGCGACGGTGGAGGGTGTTGGCTGGCTTTAGATGGAGACCATGTCTCGGAGGTTGAGGTCCCTGAGGAGGTGGTAGTAGGTGGAGACGTTCTGCTTCTTGAGGTGCTTGAGCAGCGCCCTCCTCTTGTCGATCGTGATGCCGAGCGCCCTCTTCGTCCGTTG
>NW_004457599.1:26309-27760 GCF_000313135.1 Acanthamoeba castellanii str. Neff
GTGCCACACCGAGACGTTAGCAGTTGTAGTGAAGGTCACGGCAAAAAGACAAGTGACAATCTTCCCTGCAAAAACTGGATAAGAGGGACGTACTTGTGCCAGGCACACTGCATAGTCAAGTGCGCCATTTTTGGACCCACTCCAGGAAGCTTGAGAAGGCCCTCGTAGTCGGGCGGAATGTCATCATCATACTCCTCGCGAAGGATTTCTGACGTGCGCTTGATGAATCTGCCAGATGTGAGATACAGCGCAAGTGAACATTGAGGTGAGGTTGCGGTGAGTAAGCACCACTTAGCGAGCATTGGGCGTACGTACTTGGCCTTGTTCCTGTGAAAGCCTACGTTTGAAATGAGCTCATCCAGCTCGTTCTCAGGCGTATCCAATATGTTTCCGACCGTAAGCCCATGTTTCTGCGACGCAACTAGTCAGGGCCAGGCCTTTTGAAGGAGTGAAGCGTTTGGGTTATTGTACCTGCAGACGCCGAATGGCTGCCGCTGTCTGCTGATCCTTTGTTTGACTCGAGAGCATGAGCGCCACGAGGGTTTGATAGCGTTGCACCTTGGAAGAAGCAACAATGAGGAAAGAAATATTGGACCGCAATGAGCCTCATTGGGGAGCGATCTCTACCTTAGGTTCGGCGTCCTCGGCCAACACTTCGCATCCCATCGTATCTACAGGCGCGTCTCTATTCTTGCGCATCTCCGTAATGCCATCCCACACCTTGTATGCAAGGAGCAATGGCCATGTGAGGCAATCCTACAGTCCACATGGGAACAAGAAGGCCCTACCTTGACCCAATCAGGTACTTCCTGAGCCTCTGCGCTCTCGTTCTCCGTCCTGCTCCTCTTCTTTGGTTCCTTGTTGCGCTTCCCGGTGGCCTCTCGCTCTTCTTTGGCAGTGTCCTCGGCATTGCCCTCCTTCACTTCTTCTTTTATATCCACGCTGCGCTGCTGGGTCAAGATCCAATCCAAATTTAATATTTATCACTTATTGTCAAAAAGCAATAAATAAATAATAAAGACGGACCAAATAACAAAGCTTTGATCCTACCTCTGTGGCTGCTTCTCTGCTGCGCTTTCTACGTCGAGACAGGGCCTCTGGGGAAGGGGTTTTTATGAGAGGAGAGAAAATATAAAGGCAGGGGCTGCAGGTACCCATCTCCGGTAAGATCGATTGACGCGATGCTGACCCAAACAGGCGAACAAAAAGAGTGGAAGTCACAATCGACCGCCCTATGCTCGCAGGGTGCCGACCGCGGGCTGGAAGAACGGGACCACAAGAAGCAATCCACAGGTGCCCGTCTCTTGCGCAAGTACTGCGTAGCATTGCGAGCATTCCAGTGCCAAAGCCCGCATTTGCCAGGAAGACAAAAAACTGTTTAGTTCTCTTTTTTGTTGTACCGTTTGTGCGTAAGAAGAGCGCTCTGGTTGGAGGTCGATCAAGTAGAGGCG
>NW_004457599.1:28373-29354 GCF_000313135.1 Acanthamoeba castellanii str. Neff
AAAGCTATTATCTGAAACCCGAAAAATATGGGACTGTTGTACTTTTATTACTTTCTTATTTACACTTTCCGGAACTCCAACTCATATCTCCACCACCAGCTGAGGGCGACCACGCGCCGTCCGACAACGCCTTACACACCCTCACGCCGTTTCGTGGGTACGTTCACATTCCTCCTGCCAAACGAAGCTGTCTGCTGATCGCAAGTCCTACTTCGGGCAGGTTTGTGCCCGTCTACACGCCATCAATGGTTCGCATGCCACTCACGATTACGCCCGAGGAGATAGCTACCCTCACCAAGAGGTGCGGACTGTCGTTTGACTGGTCGTTTCCGTCGCCTTTGGCTAATCCCCGTGTTGTGTGTCTGCGGTTCCTGCTAGTCCACGTGAGGATGAACCGCCCATGGAGAAGAAGGACGAGCTGCCATCAACACCAACCTCATCAAAGGCCAAGGGCGACTCTTCGCCCTCGCCATCGCCCTCGCCCTCTCAGGAGAGCGAGAAAACGGGCCACAAGCGAAAGCGGTACTCGATTGCGCTCACTTTTTTCTTTCTTCTTCCCAACGCTTCTAGTCGCTGTTACTCACTTACGCCCCAAACAGAAGCGACCAATCTGCGGCCGAAGTGGGTTCGATTATGGAGGACATGCGCCAGGCCGGAGCACAGGACGGCATCACCTCTACGAGTGCCAGCACCCAGCGGTAATCCTTCCCTTTTGTTTGGCACAAACGCACCCTGCTCTCGTGCAGCGCTGATCGATGTGGTCCTCTCGCGCGACAGACCTCTGGGTGAAGGCGAAGCTGCGTTTCTGAGCCTGGTGATGCAAGCTGCCAACAGCGAGCCAATCGATGATATGTCGACCGAGCCGACGGCGTCGCTTCCCGACCAACTGCTCGAGTCCTTCATCGTCCGGTATGGTGCCCCACACATTCGAAATCTCTTTTTCTTGAATAGTTTTACCTATATTTAATTCCTAATTCTGTT
>NW_004457599.1:30432-31096 GCF_000313135.1 Acanthamoeba castellanii str. Neff
AAATCACGCCCGAGGACGACGAGGAGGAAGCGGCCGTGGTGGCTGAACTGAAGGCCGCCGAGGAGATCAGGGCTGTGGCCGAGGTGATGAGGCGAGAGGAGGAGGACCTGCGCAGGGCCATCGCCGCTTCGATGGCGATGACCGCGGCAGCGCCCGGCGCGAGCATGGACGACCACCAGATGGTGCTGAGCGAGCCGATGCCCGACAACCCCGAGAGGGCAGCTGTCAAAGTGGAGCCGTGGGTGCCCGCGAAGACCGAGACACCCCTCACGCTCCGCCGGCTTCGGTGCGTATCTTCTGGAATCTACTCTTTCACTTGTAGGCTTGGGGCCTACGCGTCCTCGCTCACGACACGACACGACACACAGGCCGCCGTGGTTGGATGCCTTCCAAGAATTCCAAGCACGGGGCATCTCTTTGGAGGAGTGCAAGGCCGAGGTCGAGCACACGTGGCAGTCGTTCCTGGCCGAGGGGACCGACAAGCGGGCGTGGACCAAGGTGCCCCCGACGGTCACCGCCTGGGAGGGCATCGTCGAGTTCGTGCAAGAGCGAGCACGAGAGACGCAGGAGGAGGAAGATCGAGAGCGAAAAGAGCGGAGAGAGAAGCGGAAGAAGGAACTCGAGCAGTTGGCCGAAGACGCCAAAAGGGCCAAGGAGGAAAATG
>NW_004457598.1:0-21319 GCF_000313135.1 Acanthamoeba castellanii str. Neff
CATCACAGATCGACTGGAACGACAAGTTGTATCTCGCCCCGCTCACCACTCTGGGAAACCTCCCCTTCCGCAGGTAACATACGACACGACACGACCAACGACACGACACGACCAACGACACGACACGACACGACACGCACCTAATCAAACAAACGATTTTTCTCGTCTCTACGCCGTCCAGGATCTGCAAAACTCTCGGCGCGGACATCACTTGCGGTGAGATGGCCCTCGCCGAGAATCTGCTGCAGGGCCAGCCGTCGGAGTGGGCGCTGCTGAGGCGCCACCCGTCCGAGGACATCTTCGGGGTGCAGCTGTGCGGGCCGCACCCGGACCACCTGACCAAGTGCGGCCAGGTGCTCGATGAGACCATTTCGGTCGACTTTGTGGACATCAACTGCGGCTGCCCCATCGACCTCGTCGTCAACAAGTACGTACACGACCCATCAACCTCAACATCGTCATTGATCGCTCCTTCATCGTTAATCAACCGATCGTCGTCGTCGTCATCGGCATCAGGGGTGCGGGTTCGGCGCTCTTGGACCGGCCGCGTAGGCTAGAGGGAATCGTGCGGGGCATGGCCACGGTCCTCTCGTGCCCGCTGACCGTCAAGGTGCTGCTGCTGCTGCTCTGCCTGCTCGCCCACCCGCTCTCCCACGCGCGCTACCACCTCGTCGCCCCGCCCCGCCCCGCCCCGCCACAGCTGAAGCTTTTCGGTGCTCACGCCCGGCGCGCACAACAGATCCGAACGGGCAAGGACGAGAAGGCGCCCAACGCCCACAAGCTCATTCCGCTCCTGGCCGAGTGCGGCGCCGCCGCTGTCACAGTACGCGCCGCTCGCTCGCGCGCCCGCGCGGCTGCTAGGGTCCCTGTTGCCCGCTGACACGGGGTTGGGGGGGGGGGCACGTTCAGCTGCATGGTCGCTCCCGTTTGCAGCGCTACTCGAGGGAGGCCGACTGGAGCTACATCCGCCAGTGCGCAGAGACCTCGCCCATCCCCATAATCGGTATCGTGCACCGCCCACACACGACACACACGACACACACGACACTCGAGCTGAGAACTCACGCGGCCGTGCGCTGTGTGCGCTGCCGGTGGTCTAGGCAACGGAGACATCTACGGGCCGCAGCAGGCGGCCGAGGCCAAGGCGGCTGGCGTGTCCACCATCATGGTGGCCCGTGGCGCGCTCATCAAGCCCTGGGTGTTCACCGAGATCAAGGAGAACAGGGACTGGGACATCTCTGCTACGGAGCGGTTCGACCTGCTGAAGGACTTTGTCAATTTCGGGCTCATGCACTGGGGCTCGGACGACCAGGTCCTACACACACACCTCTCTCTCACACCTTTCGACCCTCGAGGAGTGATTCGCGCTGACTATGCGTGTGTTGGGTGTCTGGCTGCAGGGCGTGGCGACGACGCGCGAGTTTTTGCTGCAGTGGCTGTCGTTCCTCCACCGCTATGTGCCCATCGGCCTCCTCGAGGTGATGCCGCCGAAGCTGCATCAGAGGCCGCCTCCCTTCTTCGGCCGCAGCGACTTTGAGACCTTGCTCGCCTCTCCTGTCGTCAATGGTACTCACGTGTTTGTTGTGTGTGTGTGTTGTGTGTGTGTGTTGCTGATGTCCTCTCCCTTCGTGTTCTGCTGGTTTGTGCTGCCAGACTGGGTGTCGATCAGTGAGATGCTGCTGGGGCCGGTGCCCGATGGCTTCACCTTCACTCCCAAACACAAATCCAACGCCTACAATGCCAACATTGAAGGATAGAATGATCCCAATAATAAAGTCCTTCCTGCCTGTTTGAGCGCACGACTGGGTCCTTCACTTGTGCCTCTACTCGCAAGCTTCGAGGTGATTGCTCATTGTCCCCCCCCCCCCGCCCACCATCGCCCGAAGCTGGGCGAGTAGAGGCACGGAAACGCAGGCAAAGAGGGTCGGGCGTGGCGACGTCTGGTCAGGCAGCCATTTGTTTGTGTTACTCTCACATCAGCAAGAAACATGAGCAAAAGCCAGTGGCTCTGCTTCGTCATCCCCCGCCCAGACTCGAGTCTTTCGTTGGCGTAGGGGCAGCAAGATGACAAGGGAAGAGGAAGAGTCGCCCCGTAGTGCCATGGCAAACCCTACACCGTGCTCCCCATTCACAACAGATGATCAGTCTGCCCAACCGCCAAGCGTTCCTACTCCAACATTGGCTACACCACTCCCCATGCGCCTCAGCTGGAGCCTCAGGAGTACGCCACCTGGCTCCTCTCTTGTTTCGCAGCAGCAGTTCATCTCCAGGGCCAGTATGCTGATGACAACGCTGATTCTCAGAGTTGAGGGCTACTTACTTAGCTTCCTTGGGCGGACACTGAGAGGAGGTGGTCGTGGTGCGCTGCTGAAAGAAGCGGGCCGGGACAAAATATTTAGCGCCGACGGTGGGGCTCGAACCCACGGCCACCAGGTTAAAAGCCTGGCGCTCTACCGACTGAGCTACGTCGGCTGTGACACTCAAATTCGTCCTCCACTCACTCACAGCAGAGAGTTTTACAGAGCAGTGCGCCCTGGTGTAGAGGTGGTGTTCTGTCAATGTTTGGCACGAATACTTGGAGGAAGGAGGTAAAGCGTGCACCGAACAAAAAGGTCCAAGAGGAGGACGAGAAAAGCGTAGAGGGTAGGGACAGGATAATCTTCGGGGCCTGCTTGCTTGTGGGGTGGTGTAGTGGAGTCGGAGTTGTGTTGCGACAGCGACAACGGCAGTATCATTGGAGAAGTGAAACGTTCTACGACCAGCTCTCCATCGAGTTGAAGAAATCCGTCGCCATGCTCGCCAGCTGAAAGCAAAGCCAAAGAGTCAGTTGGAGGCGAAAAGTGACAGAGCGCGGAGAATGGCACACGCACCTTCTTGGTGCCCTGCACCACGGTGTCCTTGACGGCGTTGAGATCGGTCTGGGCGTTCCAATTGCTCATGTCGCCGCCGCCTGTGTCGCGATGAGGCAGCCAGGTGAGTAAACAAGGCGCAGAGACAAGACGAACTAAACATCAAAAAAGATATACATACCATTTTCCTCTTCCCTGCCAAAGTATTGGGCCGAAGAGATCGAGTTCGCCTGTGAACGGTGGAATGAAGGCAATGCCATGTGAGAACCCAATGGGTGCCAATCTGATGACCACAAGAATTGGGAAGATAAAGAAGAACGCGCGTACAGAGGAGAATCGAGAGTGGACATCCCTGGCGGACTCGCTGCTCCCCCTGCTAGAGCCGGATTCATCTGCGAGAGGAGTGGATGAGACGAGCCTGACGCGCTTGCGATCTCTGCGACAGAGAATGCTGGAGGAGGAGCGTACCGTCTCCAAAGAACTGTGCGGAAGAGATGGCAGTGGCGCTGGAGAACCTGTCGCGGGCTACGTAGGTCTCGTCGTTCCCCTTACGAGCGGCTGTGCGTCACATGGAGTGGAATCAGTGATTCGCAAGACCAGGACCGCACCACACCCACACCGGTGTGGGCGCGTACCAGAGGATTTGTAGGAATAGCTGGAGGAAGACGAGGGAGCGGGGGCAGAGGCCGTGGAGGTCGTTGGGGAGGCGAGGATGCGGTGAGAGTGCAGGTTCTGATGAGCGCTCGAATCGAATCCCTTCTTGCCGCTGTGGAGAAAGAAACAAAATCAGCCTTCCGGGAGACTACCTTTCCCGCGTGAGAAGCCGACAGTACCTGGCGCTCGCCTTCGAAGGCGCACCAGACGACTTCTCCTCCTCCTCGTAGGCAAACCTGCTGGCTGCTGCCGCACCAGTGGAGGCCACAGGCTTGCTGCAGTAGGAAAAGGCCAATGGCGCATGCGAACCCGCGGACACACAATTAGTAAGTACTTTCCTTTTCTGAAGGCCGACCATTGTGACGAGGGCGGAGGGAGAAAGTGTACGTCTCTTCTTCTTCCGGCTCTTCCTTCTCCCAGTCATCTCCCCAGTCATCGAACTTGGCCTCGACCTTCTTGGCACCGAGACGCATTCCTATGTGCACATCCCGCCATCGCGATCATCAGCAAACGCTAAGGAGGGATAGCGAGTTGTGGCCAAGCAGATAATTACCCTTGGTTGCAGCACCGGACGAAGACGCGGTGGGCTTGAGCACAGGCGCGGAGGTGGCGGCGACAGGCTTGGCCACAGGGGCAGCGGCCACGGGCTTGGCAACCGGAGCGGCCCTAGGTGAGAAGACACAGTTAGAGGCGCAGGTCGGAAGTGAGAGCCGCTATGTGTTCGAGCAGAGTTTGGCGTAAGCGTACTTAGCGGGGGCCGGCTGAGCGACGGGCTTGGTTGCCGAGCTATTGCGCACAGGCTGGGGCGAGGCCCTGTGTTTACAATGACGAGAAAGGGTGCTCAGGGTCAGCTCAGAACATCATGGATCCTAGGATTTCAAGAGGGGAGCGGTACTTAGGCTGAGTGACGGGGACGGGAGACGCGGTCTTGGGCTTGCCACCGGCAGCGGTCGAGAACCAGTCCTCCTCTTCCTCTTCCTTTGGCGTGCTCTCCTCTTCGGCGCCCTTCTTCGCAAATGTAGAGCTGTGCACGAGGACCGCAGAAGAGAGTGCAGGACGCGTGAGCCGGAGGTGTTGCCATGACAGCGGCAGAAGAAAGAGAGTAACGTGGTACGTACGTTCGCTTGGGGGTGCCGAAGACGTCGGTCTTGAGCTGCTCCCGGTAGAGCTCGGCGGCGCGGGAGCGGTACTTGGTGTTGATGTCCTCACGGCGTGTGCTCTCAATGCCGTGGTTTCTACATATATACATCACCGACACAGGAACGCAATGGTTATGAGGCTTCTCGAGACCTAGGCGATGGGTCAAGCGAGAGGGAAGTCAAGAGACGGCATACCTGAAGAAGGCGCGAGCACGACCGTTGCCGCCGAGTGACATGTACTTCATCTGATCCTTCGTCCAGCCGTCGAACATAGTCGATCTACGTAGCGTAGGCGAGCGTTACATGAGGTGAAGAGAAGGAGAGGGCGCTTGGGCGGGAGTAGTGTACCGCACGAAGGAGAGATGAGTGCCAAGGCTGCGGTGAGTAGCCGAGCAATCCATGCAGATGAAGATACCAAGAGGGATCGAAGCCCAAGTGGGGCTCTTGGCCTCACAATCGAAGCAAGTCTAATGACAGTACACGGAAGATGCAACGGAAGAATCAGGAATCAGGAATGGTGCGGTGAAGTGCAAGTGTTGAATTTCTTTTCCCTTTGGCTGTGCAATGTTTGCTTTCGCGATTGGCGTTACACGGAGAGGGGGGGGGCACCTTATTGTCAAGCCTCGCCCTGAGCTGGGCGAATTGCTTGTTCATCTCTTCCTTGGGCACAATTTCGTCTGCTCTCGACATCTTTTATGTTCTTCCCTCTGACGCTGATTTGAGTGTTCGCTCTCCAATCGTCGCAGCAGCCTTTTGATTTGATGCAGCAAACAAATCAGTCTTGTTTGGGCGGAGTGTGGAGAATGCGAAATTTCTGGCGAACAAAACAAGCAATCGCGGCGACGTCGAGCTTTGGTGACGTGGCACGCCACAATTTTGGCTGGCAAAGCAGTCTTGGCTGGCAGTGCAAGCTTAGGGCTGCCCAGACCGGCCCAAGACCACCACGAGAAAGTAATACAACTGCCTCTCCACCAAGCAACACGAGTGCGTTTCCTCCTCCCTGGTTTCTTGTTCTCCTACATTCTCCTACTTCTCTCCTAGGAAAAATGACGGTGCAAGGGAGGCCAATCGGTTCCGATTTCACAAATTGATTCGCCCGGCCGCGATTCCTTCCCTCTTTCTATCGCATTAATACCGCCAAACAGGATGAAGCTGTCGCTTGCCAAGACCGAAGACCGTGCTCCTTCGTATGATGAGGAGTCCAACATCTTCCAGCCCCTCGCCCTTCAGATTGTCACTCCCGAGGGTACGACCATCACCATGCAGGTGACCACCGGCGACACCATTTCCATCATCAAGAAGAGGTACTGTTCCCTGTCCTTGTTTGTCATGGTCTGTGTGGCCCCATGGCGCAACTGCTTCTCTAACTCGTGCGACGAATGCGTGCTGTGTGAACTTGCGCGCGCGTTGTGTGTGCTGGCGCGTTGATGGGCCAGGCTGGAGGTAGAGCACAGCATTGCGTACAAAGAAACCGTGCTCACGCTCAACGACAAGGTGATGATCGAGCCCCTTTCCCTGAACGACTTTGCCGACCTGCCCGCCGTTGATCCCGTCATTGTCTGCAAGGTACTCGACAAACCCTGAGTGGCGTGATCACCCCATACACAAGAACTATGCTCACTCGAGGCTCACCTTGCCTTCTCGTGCCAACAGGCAACGACCCAAGCTTCCTGAACGTGACCACGAAGGACCACACTCCCGCGCCACCGCAATGGGGCAGCTTTCTTTGGCGATGTTGTTGTACTTTAAGGTGGCGGTTCACATAACGCTCCGCTTCACTGCAGGTCGAGACTGGCCGTTTTAAAAACAAGCGAGAGGCACTTTGTATTCTTTCTTTACACCACCAAGGCTCGCCCACCCCAGGACTACACAGTCCGACCTCCGCCCAAAACCCTCTCTCTCCACTACACCACAAATTAGAGCCATGGCGTTCTTGTTCAAGAAGAGGACTGCGAAGAAAGAAGAAGACGTGCTGCAACGGGTCGCGGGCATGGTGCGCGACAGAGAGGCACAGAAGCTGGCCACCGACCACGGCCTCAGGTTCACATGAGCGCCATTCTCCTTGTCTTGTCTTGTGCGTGCGTGCATGCGTGGCATTCCAAAAAGGCCTTCTCGTAGTCTCCGTCGCACACACACTAACCTCCACATAACTTGACAGCCTGCAAAACGTATCGTGGGAGGACAATGCGCGCGACAAGGGCTCATGCTGGGGACCGTGCATCAGCGACATGACCCTCGTGGTCGACAACACCAACCTTCCCGTCATCCGCTACCCCAACTTCGAGGACCTCACCTGGTACCGTCATTCCCACTGCTCACAAGAGTCATTCCATGCATAACTCACCTTTCCGTGTGCGTGTGGTGCGCGTGTGCGTGTGAGGCGTGTTCTGCGTGTGCGGTCGCCAGGGACGTGCCGATGGAGCGCATCATGCTGCGCGTGGGGAACGAAAAGGGCGAACAGGCCTTGCGCACGGTATCGCTCCGGACCTATCTGGCCGAGCTCCGCAGTTTCCTGCACCGGCCCGACGGCTGGGCCGGCATCAACTCCTCCCTCTACGACGAGACCCGCGATTCGCACGTGATCGTGTCCGCGCAGGCTTGCTTCCTGCCCGTCCCACAGGTGCCCGCTGGCCCATTTCGTGTGTTCTTGCTGTTTCATGCACTAACCCGTCGACGCGCGTCTTGCAGGGCGGCGAGGCCAAGTTCAACGTCAACCTCTACAACTACCAGAGCCGGACGGGCGACCCGGCCGTGCTGGCGATCGTCGCCACCGCGCAGGGCACCTCGGCTCAGATCGTCAACGCCTCGGGTGAGCCTGAGTCCCACTAGTTAGTTTCATAACCTGTGTGGCTGCATTCCTCACCACCTATCGTGTTTCTTTGAATGGCGCGGTCACAGGCCAACACCTGTACTTCAACAAAAACGGCGAGCGCGCAAGCTTCATTGGCCAACGACTATCTGACAATCGCCAGGAGCGCGGCGTCATCGAGGTAACATTCCCTGATCAGGCCACCACTGACACGCTGGCGATGAGCGAAAACTCACAAAGGTTTGTGGCTCCCAAAAGGAGCAAGACAAGGGCAAGAAGAAGCAAAAGGTGGAGATGACCGCCGAGGAGAAGCAGAACAACATGGTCGCCATCATCCAGGTGCCTCTCAAGCGCAAAGGCCCTGAAGACGACTGGTCGAGCGACGGGTGCGAGGAGGAAGATGAAGATGACGAATGCTGCAGTGAATCCGACGCCGAATGCGACGTGGAAGATGCGATCATCAAGGTGGGCGAAGCCGAGGGCGAGTTCCAGGAGATCGGAGGCCTCGACATCGAACGCGACACCCGATTCCCCGTTCGCGTGACTCTCCAGTTCTACAAGACGACCAGCAACGGAGAGATCAACAACGCCGTGGTTGCCACCATTGCCAGCCAGATCGATGGGGCTCGAGGCAACGCTGCCTTCCTGAGCAGCCTCGTGGTGGAGGGCGACACCGGACGCCCCACCGAGTGGGCTGCCTAAGCCCAAGCTCGCGGTCAGTGTGCATCGCCGATGGGTCGTTGGCGCGGCCAAAACGAAGAAAACAACTGCGGTGTGCTTGAGCGCGCACTATCATTACACGTCATACGGGGTAATGTTACAGGATAGGAAAGAGAATAAGGAGGAGAAGAGCGAACAAGAGGAGGAGGAGAGGGAGAAGAGCGGAAGCAAAGATTCATAAGACGTGCGGCGTTGGCGTGGGGCCAGCTTGGAGGAAAGCGAGGGAGACTGACTGTCAAGCGAATGGGTCGGAGAAGAAGTTTTCTCTCGTCTTCTGGATGTACCGCACCACCAGCATGTTAAAGTCCCTGTCATCATCGCAGCCAATCGTGATTAGTCATTACGTCAACGGCTCGAGTTGGGCGAGTTAGGTGTCCGTGCCTGATAGCAAAGGCTAGGATGACGTTGTAGAAGAAGTCTGACACTCTTTTCAGGAGATCCACCACCTCTTTGGCACCCTTCTCCCACTGCACGATCCAATTTTCTGTTTCCGTGGGTGGCACACGATCAATGATTCGGTCAGTGCGCAATACAGCAACACCAACAGCAACTGCACCAGCAACGGACGTCAAGGCCGCAACAAGAAGACATGACAGGAAGCAGGTACCGAAATAGGTGGCCTTTTGGAAGGTCTGGGAGAGCAGCTGGACGTAGGAGTCATCCCTGCGCAGTGATGAGCGATGAGCATAAGAAATGTGTGTGGGGGGGTAAAGAACGATAAGGCAAGAACGAAAGCGACAAAACACGACGTACATCTGGCCGCCGGCAAGACCTGTTTTGAGTAGACCAGCTCCTCTCGCCATTCCCTTCAGAATGGACTGGAAAGAGAAGAGGAGGAGGCAGCGCAGAATGGTCAGGTGATGAGTTGTGGCACACACGCGTTTGGGTGGTTCTCGTGTCTGGCCTACGTACCCCCTCCTTGGATTTGATGAACGCCAGGTGGCGCGATAGTCCACTCTGCACGCTATCCAGGACCGAGCATAGCTCCTCCAGTTGCTGTGCGTGTCGTGTGCCGTGTGTGTGTGTGTGTGTGTGTGTTAAAAACGAGCGTCTGAAGTGCTTGGCTGATGGTGTAAGTACTCGGATGAAGAAGTCTTTGTTGCTGGAATCGTTCGGCGAAAGCTTGGAGAGGGCTTCGAGCAAAGTCTGCCAAGCACGCACACAATGATGATAAGAAGAAACAGAGCTTGCGCTGCTTTGTGTGTGAGTCATGCGCTCGCGTACCTGGAGGCCTGCGATCTTTTGCTGCACGCCGTGAATTTGGCGCCTTGCTGGCTCCTGCAAGGCACCGAACGTTTTTTAATCTCCGACATCAAGACCCAGCGATCAATTGCAATAATAAATAAATATATATATATAATAAAAACGTACCACACCGTGCGCGAGATGTAGAGCTTCGGTGTGATGAAGCCGCCCGTCGTGATCGTCGTGTTAAGCACCTGCGGCAAACCACGACCACCACGTGAGCCAAACCCGAACACCCAGATTGCTTTGGCAGTCTCCGCCTAGGCATAAGCGCAAGGGCTAGCTGTTCACCTTGATGAGCCAGAATGGTCGGGCCAGGTTGGAGATTGGTGGCGCCTCCATCATCTTGGCCGTCTGTGCACGCGCGCACGACGGTAAGAACAAGAAACGAGAAACAAGAAAAAGGGAAGGAAAAGGAAGGGACACGGTACAGCGGGGTGGATCATCTCCTCCACGAAGTTGACCTTGGCGACCTCCTTGCGGACCAGGGTGCCTGCGATTCTTTCGCCGTTAGGGTGGTGGCCACCAAGGCTCTGCCGGCACACAGAGAGAGATTGGGGGGCAAATCTACGCACCGATCCCACGCGAGGCGAAGTTGCTGCCCGGCCGCGCTGCCTTCTTTCTGTGGACGAGAAAGCAAAGAGTTGAAGAAGAAGAAGAAGAAGACGACGAAGAGGTTGAGAAGACAGGACCACATGAATGGAAGAGAAGAAGAGAAGAGAAGAGAAGAGGCGGCGTTACGGGATGCACTTCTCGAGGGCGACGGCGCGTGCACGGTATCGGGCGATGCGCTCGGCCGCTGCTGGTCGCACCTCGGCGGGCAGGTGCGCCTGCTCCGCCTCCAATGCCACCACCAACTGTTTCGGCCGTTGCCATCATAACAGCCAAGGACAGGAAACCAAACACGAAAAACTAATATTAATAATCATAATAATGATTAGACGAAGAAAAAACAACGTAAAGAAGAGAATCATTACAATAGAGATAATAATCGAAGCACAAATAATAATGAAACAAATATAACGAAGTAATATAACGAAAGCGAAGTGAGGGGGGGGGCGAGCACCTCTTTGTACTTCCAGAGGGCAGAGACGTACTCGGCGTTGCGGTCGGCTTCGACGGCCACGCGGGCAAGCGCCAACGCGTTCGTTATACGTTGCACTTGCGCGTCCATTCTGTTTATCTAATCTCTTCGCCTTCAATCGTTCGGCCTTGACTGAATTTCACGAAATTAACTTCGACGGCGGCCTGCCGCCTCCTGGGAGGTCTCAAAGATGAGCTCGTTGGCCCCAAGCACAAATACGAAACTCAAATAAACAAACTAAAATATTTTGAAATATATTATATGGTTATTACGATGAACGAAATTAAATTGTCTACAGTAAACATGTTTTCACTTGTTTTTTCGCAGGCGTACGAGAATAAAAGGGACAAAGAAAAGGTCAGACCTGTATTCTCGAAACTGTATCGCCGTTATCGGCCACCTTCAAGCTTGGCTTTGGGCGCTCCAGGTGGCCACTCCAACTGTGTTTTCTGTCATGAAGATCAAGTCACTCTCCACGACGCTGGGGTGCGCCCTCATCTTTGCCTTCTTTGCGGCCGCGGTGGCGGAGACTGAACCCAAGTACCCCGTATGGCCCGCACAGGTACACTTCACCCTCATATTAATCCATAATATCTCTGTGCATGAAGCATAACGCTTGTTTCACTGCTTTTTCTGTGTAACACACGCAACATGCACGCGTGCAGTTCACAGTTGACTTTGATGTGCTCGTGCCGGACTACGTACGTGGCATCGACCCCTCGCGACACTTGAGCCCATGCGGCTTCTCTTCTTCTCCCGAGATCTGGCAAACTGACATCTCGGCTGTGTTGGACCGTGTCACGGCTCGCAATGCAGGGTAAGAACTTTGTGAAGAAGGGCGCCCTGTACTACGACTACAAGACGCAGAGGGCGAGGGCCGATTACTACGACTGGTGCATTCCGCTTTTCGACGGTACCAGCGGAGGCGGCCCCAACCTCTACAACGAGACCTGCTCCTTCCTCATGACCCCCAAGGGCGCCTTCTTCATCAGGTTCGCCAAGCTCATCACACACGACACACATGGCACGCACGACACGATACACTTGTTGTCATGACGCACGCTCCTCCCTGATGCAACGCGCGCAGCCCCACGTTCCCGATCAAGGAGGACAGATGCTGCTACTTTGCCGACATTCCTCCGCCCACTCCCGACTGGCTGAAGAACACGCGCTACAACACCACTGAGGCATGACACACACACTCACACACACACAACACTCACACATCACTCACACACTTCTCACATCGCGAATGATCATAATGGGCGATGTTGTTGAGCTCACATGTGTGTGCCATGAACGTTGGGCTGCTGTGGCGCGCAACGCGCAGGTGCTGAGAGGTCAGGTGTGCGACAAGTGGTGGTTTGCCGGCACGAGCGATCCCGACAACCCCTACTACGGCTACTGGGACCGCGTCACCGACCAGCGACCGGTTCGATTCCTGGGCCTCTCGTCCATCGGCGTCACCATCCTCGACTACACTGCCTACAAGGTGCCTGCCATTCCGGGTCTCTCAGTGTCATTTCCCTATTCACACCACCATACAATCCGCAGGCTGGACCCGTGCACGATCCGAGCAGGCTCGACGTGCCGCCGAACTGCCAGTCCGAGTGCGTTGCGCCGTCGGTCTTGGCCATGACGCGCCGCATGATGAAGCAGAGCGTGCCGCACCTGCCCCTGGTCCCGGTCAGCTTGTGATGACGGCCCTGTCTGCAAAAAACAAGAGCCGCATTCCTCGAATGCCAGACAACATAAAAACAAATAAAATAAAAGAATCATTTTCTTATGCCACCAACGATCGTAATCCTTGGGAGCCGCGAATTGACAACGCAACACGCGTGCAAGAAAGTTATTGGTGCTGGGTATGGTATCTTCCATCTGCTTACAACAGATGAGATTTAACATTAACTGGCCACTACAGTTCGCTCTTCTGCAGGAGATGGAAACGGAGCCGGCCCACCCCACCCGCCCGGCTGAGCATCTCCTGGTGGTGGAGGGCACCAACAACAGCGGCGACGGCGCCGATGCCCAACGTACGCCCAAGGAAGGGCCGCTTCAACAGGGCACCGGCAAAGGCAAGAAGAAGGAAGAAGGCGATGCTGCGGTAGTGGCAGCACCCGAAGAAGAGGGTGTGCAGATGGAGGAGGAGGACAAGAAGCAGAGGAAGAGGAAGAGGAGGGAGGAGAAAGAGGGAAGGAGGGAGTGGAGGCGGGCGCTGCGGGAGAAGGAGGAGGAGTACTGGGACGCCCTGTACGATCGGGGCCGCCGCATGGTGTTCGGCATGGGCCTGCCCCACGACCCACGGCGCGGCATTCAGCTCCTCCGACGTACGGCTTGCCTTGCTGTGCGCACTGTACACGTTGTGCTGTATTGCTGACTCTGCGACACACGCACACGCACACACGCACACACGCACCACGGCACGCACACGGGTAGGTGCTGCGCGTGAGGCTCGACATGCGCCGGCGCGGTGGGAGCTGCAGTGCCTGATGGCAGTTCAGCCCTTCGGCGACACTGCCAGCAAACCCGTCGGCCTCACCGACGACTCGGAAGCCGAGGCACCGAGCGAAGGCGACGAAGACGGCGACGAAGTGGAGGCAGAAGAAGAAGGCGACGACAAACGCCACACTGGCAGCAGCACCAATAAGAAGACGAAGAAGAAGGAACGAGGAATGAAGGAGCGTGAAGAAGAGGAACTCGAGGAAGAAGATCTCAAGTCGAAGAGGAAGAAGAAGGGCAAAGACAAGAAGAAGAAGAAGACGAAGAAGACGAAGAAGACGAAGAAGACGAACAACGGGGAAGCAACAGAGATCAAGAAGGAGAAGAAGAGAAAGAAGCACTCGAGCGCGGGCAGCAGCCGCGGGAGTCTTCAGCGCGAGTGTGCCGAGGTCATCAACATCGGCAGCACGGCCGCTGAGAGTGCTGCTGATGACGACGACGACGACTGGGAGCATAACAGCGCGGAGGACGAGGACGGCGTCGAGCTCGACGAGATTACCGAGGCCGAGTTCCGGGAGGTCATCGCGGCGATCCAGCGGGTGCGCCTGACCACCCTCCAGCGACTGGGCCAGGCCCGCTCGGCCACGCAGGCCCTCAATGAGGCAGCCGCGGCGCGGCTGAGCGGCTTCGGCGACGTGGGCGACGCGACCACGGGGCGGCACACCTACGCGATGGACTGGGACAAGGCCGTCAAGGCCTATCGGCGCCACGTGAGCCTAGTGGTCGTCGACATCGACGGCGAGGCGCCCGCGCAGGGACCGACCACCACCACTGCAAGCACCAGCGAGACGAAGAGAACGAAGAGGAGAGACAAAGCCACCACGCCGGCGTGGCGAGGGTCGAGGAGGATCAACCCTCGGTGGGAGAAGATCGCGTCGTACAACCTGGGCCTGTGCTACTTCAACGGCGAAGGCATCGCGCAGAACATCACTGTCGCCGCGCAGCTCTTCCAACGCGCGGCCGATCTGGGATACATCAACGGCATCAACTCCTTAGGTATGGCGCGATCACACCACGTCCCTGCCCTCAGCTCCGACACGACCCGTCTGACTGACTTGACTGTTGAATGATTGGTTTGGTTGGGCAGGCCTGTGCTATTACCGAGGCCAAGGAGTGGAGCTCAACATCGACAAGGCGCTGAGCCTGTTCAAGCTCGCCGCTGACCGCGGTACGCGCGTGTGCGCCGGTTCCTGGTCCTCTTTGTTGCCAGCACTCGCCATTATTTACACATTCCACTGCGGCTGGGTTGGTGCTGGTGCTGCCGTTGCTGCAGGCTACGTGATTGCGCAGTACAACCTGGCCAACTGTCTGGGCACCGGGGCCAACGGGATCTACGAAAAGAACCTGACCACCTCGGCCTGCCTTTATCTTCGCTCCTCCTCCCAGGGTACTTCTTATAAGCCACTTTTAGGCCCGCTTGCTGTCGAGCAACCCACCCCGACCACCAGAGATGGCCCTAACAACGTGCGCGATTGATTTGTTTGTTCTTTAGGTGATGTGGCCGCGTTCGCGCATCTCCTGGCCATCACCAGGAACCCGCAGTACTTCGGGAAGAAGGAGGTCGAATACGTCGTACCCACGCTCTTCAACCAATGGTACACGCCCCCTTGCTGGATGAACGCTCATGGGTATAGGCCGAGTTTTGAGCTGAGCTGACTCTTGGCTCAGTCTGGCCAAGTGCTGGGAGGAGGGCCTGTTCGGGCGGCATTCGTGGGAGCGAAACGAAGGCCGGCGAGAGGCGAGCGAACCCCAGGCGGAGGAGCGACAGACGCAGAAGATAACGAAAATGAAAACGAAGACGAAGACGAAGACGAAGAAGACGAAGAAACAGACGAAGAAGCAAAAGATGCAACTCCAGTCGTCGCTCGAGAGAACGGAGGCCAGAAGGAGCGACGACGGGCGATTAGAGATGAAGGGCGGTGTGGACAGCTCGGAAGCGGAGGTCGTTCGAGCGAACGCGGCGCACACGTCAAAAGCGAAGAAAAAGAAGAGCAAAAAGAAGAGGCCAGCGAAAGAGGAGAAGAAGCGAGACAGCCGAAGCAGGGCGAGAGCCAAGGCCAGGCGCAGGCTCGAGGCGGCGGAGAAGGCGGCGGAGGACCGACGCGGCTGCCTGCCCCAGGAGATCGTCGCGCGGATGTACGAACGACGCAACACCTGCGTGCGACCCGAGTGCGAGCAGCAGTTCTGGGGCAAGGGCAGGGTCATGTGGAAGTTTCCGCTCTTCCTTCCCTCACCGTCATCGTCGTCATTATCGTCCTCTTCTCCGTCATCTTCGTCTTCGTTTCCGGCTACATCGACATCGACATCGACCATGGCGCCCACGCCGTCGTCAGCAGCGCTCGCGTCGGCCCCGCTGCTGTCGCTGCTCTCGCCGGCGGCAACGGCGCCCGGCTTCGGCTCGGTGGAGGAGATGGCCACGCGCTACCTGGTCTACTTTGAAGAGGAGGAAAGAATAGAGGCCACCACTGCCGACACCGAAGGCGACGGCGACAGCGGTGACGCCAACCGCCAGTCAGACCCCAATGGCGTCACAGGAGACAACGACAACGACAGCACCACCAGTCCAGCACCACCACTGCCGTCATCATCACCACCCGAGGGGAAGGTCATGTGGCGGAAGCTGCTCCTGCCCTTCTGCAGCGTCCACTGCAGTCAGCTCACCACGACCAGTACATGAAATGGTACCAATTTATTGAGCGATGAAAACATGGTGTGTTTTGTTGGCACGCGGCACCCACACCCTAGTGGTGGCGGCTTCGCCTGCCGTGGTTCTTCAACTCGCGGCCGTCCTGGGCGATGACGCACAGCGTGCAGCACACCACCTTCATGAAGTCCACGCAGTCGTCTCTCTGAATGTCCAACAAATGTGAGTTGCGTGCGGTGCGTTACATGTAAGGCAACCGTTGCGTTACCGGATGTAGTGATGGTGGGCGTAGAATATACCCTGTAGTCGAGCTCGCGTCTAATGTTGATGCGGTTCTGGAGGATGAGGCAGGACGGACCGATGCCGCCGGAGACCGGCCACCAGGTGGTGCACACGAGGCAGGTGAGACCGCACAGACAGCACCCGGCGCAGGGCAGTGTGCTGTCGTGCGACTCCACGTTTCGGCCGAACTGGATGCAGGGGCAGCAGAACGAACAGAGACCTGGGTGGTATGCCAAGGAAGAGATGACGTCATCAAGAGTGAGCCAAGGACTGTCAACCCGACGGGCTACTGGGGAGAAGAAGTACAGATGTCGCAGTCTGAACAGCAGTCGCACAATCCGGACTCGAAGTCAGCACCGTAGCCCATGTTGAAGGTGAGTCCTAGTCAGGGGTGCGGAAGGGTGAAGGTGTATGTGCAGCAAGAAGAGAAAGAGAACAAACGCTTTCACCGGCGGCGGGCGGGAGGGGTTACCAACTTCGACACGAACAGTACCGTCCTGGCAGCTTGCGACCGGAGGATTCCTCGTTGCAACAAGCGAGCAACAGCAACCAACCCTAACACGAGGCAATGCGCTGCACGGTCGTCTCCTTTTAGGCGCATGTCCGCAAAAATGGTCTACATTCATTTCCCTTTTGTTTCTCGTGTCTGCGCTTTTCTTTGTGAGCGCAAACAAACATTCACAGGCGGAACGGCAGGCAAACATCAGTTGGCAATTGCACAACACTTCATTACCGATCATGACGGAGTACGTTAATCGATCCTTGGCGCATGAGATTACCACATCTTTTCCTGCCTTTCCTGCAGGATTTTAATTGATATGCCTAATTTATTGAAATATATCTCAATACGTGCAGAGCACAAGTGAGGGCGGCAATCAATCAGAAGTTGATTGAATCGGGTGAAAAGGAAAAGTACGCGCTCCTCGTCTTCTCCTTTGCGCTTTGCGCTGTGGTAGCTAGTTCGTTAGTTGTGTCCTCGGTATTAGAGCAGGACCAGCAATGCTTGACCACGCAACCACCGGGCTGACTTGTCTTTCGTTTGGCGGGTGCTCGCAGGCTGAAGGAAATGCTGCGCACAAAGCTGGTCCAGTGCGGATGGCGAGATGAGATGAAGGGCTACTGCCGAGGTACTCCCCACATCCACACTTCTATGTACAGTGCGCACTTGTCGCTGCCTACGCACACACACAAGCACAGCGCCGACGGCGTGAGTGCACAAACACGCACCGCTGCACGCGCACCGCTGCACACGCACACGCAGAAGCGCATCCTCACCAGCTCGGCTCGCGAGACGTATGCTCACGCTTCCTTCCGCACAACGTTCAGAGATCATTCGGCAGAAGGGCGTCGACAAAGTGAACGTGGAGGAGTTGGTCGAGGAAATCACACCCAAGGGCCGAGGTACGCGCCCTTCCTCCCAAACCCGCCCACGCACTGCGCGCGTCCCTCTGATCGAAAAATCACCCTCGACTGACCTTTTTCCTTTTTCTCTCCTTATGTCACATCTTCCTCCTCCTCCTCCTCCTCTTCTTTCTCAACAACGCCCAGCGGCTGTGCCGGCACCAGTCAAGGCGGAGCTCTTGCAGCGTGTGCGACGCTTCCTGAATACAGCCAATGCACACGCGTGAGGCTGTGATGGCCAATTATTTTAATTTTTTTTTTAAAAAAAACACACCACAAACTCTCGGCTGCCGGCACGATCGGTCGATCATCATTGCCATCGATGGCTCTCTACCAGCCCATGGCGGCCTTGATGACCGGTCCAGCAACGCCCGCCATCTTCCTGTGCCCGCTCACCTGCACACGGCCACGTTAGCGGTGTGCTGCGGTGGGGGGGGGGAGCGCTGCGCGAGAGGTACCGAGGGGTGACCCGCACAGCCATGGTCCTCGGGGCTGAGAATGTGCTGCATGTCGATGTAGGTGATGTTTACTCCCTTGGCCTTCTCCCTGTGACGCGTTGCGGCGATCATTCTCATCAGTGCGTGCTTGATAACGTGTGATGCGCATGTGCGCGTGCGGTTTGTATGCGTGTGCGGTGCGTGTGCGTGTGCGTGTGCGTACTTGTCAACGACGTTCTTGACGTAAGAGCAGCAGGGCTGCGAGATCATGGGGCCGCAGGCCAGGAAGAAATGAGGAGTCTCGTGGTTGCCCTTGTACTGGCTGTAGATGTACTCCACGAACTTTTGGTAGCCTGGTTGATGTTGATTGTTGTTGTGGACGATGATGAAAGGGTTACGCTACGAACATGTCGAGAAAGCGGTGATAGGGAGGCAATCGATTCCATCGCACCTTCTTCGAAGATGTCCTGCGGAGGCGCGGGCTGGGTGGAATAGTCGTTGGTGCCCAGATTGATCACCACTGCCTGGAGAGTGCGTGTGCGGTGGTGCGTGTGCGTCGGGCGGTGAGCGGAATGTGAAAGAAAGCGGAATGCCCACGCGCACGTACCTGGGGAGTCCACACGCCAAAGTGCCACGCCGAGTCATGGGCGGTGGGTAGGGTCCGCGGGAACAGCGAGGGGAAGGGCTCGGCCGACGTGATGTTCTTGTCGCCGTAGTTCCGCACCACGCCCCGCCCGCTCCAGCACTCGAGATGCAGCTCCGCGCTCAGGCTCTTGGCGATCAGCGAACCGTAGGTCCTGTGCCAGAGCGAGTTGTGAGCTTATCATCGCTCGTGTGTGTCATTTGTATGTGCGGTGTGTGCGTGTGCGGTTGTGCGTGTGCGGTGCGTGTCGTGTGTCGTACAGGCCGCTGTTCTCGGTGGCGGCAGTGAAGGGGCAAGGCGGGTGGCCTTCGATGCCGTAGCCGCACGAGATGGAATCGCCCACGAACTCGATGCGGCGGCTCTCGAGTGCCTTCGGGCGCATCGTCGCCTTGACCGCCGGAATGAAGAAGCGCTCCCCATCGTCGCCCGACGACGCGCCCGCCACCTCGAAGCCGTGGAAGGTGACCACGCCGAACAGCGCCTCGGTGCGCTTGCGCAGCACCACAGAGTGCGTCACACCTGTGTCGGTCCGCGAGCGATCAACCAAGTCGCGAGTGAGTACAGGCCTGTGATGATGATCATCATCGTATGTACCGGTGCTGAGGCCGCTGGCCACGGTGTACTGGCGCACGCCGCTGGTGGTGTTGATGAGACCCACCGACACGCCGTCCACGAACACTTCGAACACGTTCCCGTTACTGTCGAGCAGCGCCTCGATGGCCTTGCCCCTGAAGCTGCGCATGCCCAGGTTTTATTTTACATTTATTAATTTATTAATTAATTTATTGATTAAATAAAGGGAGGGGTGGGAGTACGAGGTGTGGATTTCGACGTTGGACCATTCGAACTCGACGGCGCCGGAGACGGTCGAGGACTGCTGGACGCGTCCTACGTACTGGACGGTCTGGCCCGCACCGACGGCCACCCAAAGCGCCACCACGACCACCACGAACGCCGTCCACCTCATCTTCTGGTATTACGTGACAATGAGACAAGGGGAGAGGATCGGGAGCAGAACAGTGCGGTCCACTGTGGTTGGTCGGCTCCAGGAGAGCGTGCTATTGGCCCACAACAAAACAACGTGACGCCCAACAAGCACTGATGGCTCAACTCTCAATGCACACATCCACAAGCCTCTCCAGATGATGTGTGATCATTCATTCAATGTTTGATTGCTACGAGCCTCGGCTTCGTTCAAGGGTAGAAGTTCTCGTCGACGCCAGCGCCGCACACGACGGCGTTGCCACGTACTGCTTGATGGCGGGCTGGTTCCAGCCGCCGAACGGCGAGAAGTCCGAGAACGAAGGGTTGTTGTCGTAGTGCGCGCTGTAGTGTTGTGTTGTGGTGCGTGTGTTGTATGTGTCGTGTCATTGCGTGAGCATTCTTGCCATTCTTGTGGATCGCAGGAGGGACAAGGGAATGGGGGCTACGTACTACCACAGAGGGAAGCGGGAGGCGCCGGTCCACGAGCCCATGATGGAGGACCACTGGTACTGCGAGGTGTAGATGCCCACGGTCTGGCCCATCGACAGGGCCTGGTTCACGGCCTCGGTCAGCCACGCCCTGTTCGACGCAACGTCGTTCCAGTACTGCGAGCCCTCAATGTCGAACCTGGCATACGAGCGTCGATCAGCGACTTCCTGCTGTACATCATCGCTAGAGATGAAGAGACGACATGTACCAGAACATGCCGTACTGGCAGTTGTAGTTGCGGAGGTTCTGCACGGCCTCCTGCACCTGGGTGGCGGCCGACTTGCCTGTGATCATGTGTGCGTGTGAGCGAAACGCATGTTTCGCCAATCAAAACAGTCGCCACAAAAAATAAAAAAATAGAATAAAAAGAAATGAAATAATAATCAATGCAACAGATCTCTGGGAAGGGGGGCGAGGAGGGTACCGCACTGCGGGCACGGGAACATGTAGACGTCGACGTGGGACATGCCACCCGCCCACGCGTTGTAGACTAGGTGAAGCGGGGGGGGGTTTAGCCGCAGACTTCCTTCCAAGCGGGAACTTCCGCTTAAGCGATTTAAAAAAAATAGGGGGAGGAGCAAGTACTGGTGTGAGGGCCAACGCTGTCCACCTGACCAATCGAGAGGTAGGCCTGCAATCATGAAAAAGATGAACCGCAAATTCCGGGATTAGAGATGAAAATGGAGGTGCGGGAAAATCTCTCGCCACATGTATTCGATCTACAAGCAAATGGAAGGGCCTTATGGGGAACTCGTGTGGACAGATGATGAAGGAGGGACATACACGGACGATGCCGAAGGAGTAGCCGTTCTGCTTCAGGCAGGACCAGGCCGAGGGCAGGGTCTCCTGCGAGACGTCAACGCCGTAGGTCGCGAACGACGCAGCGATGAGGCTGCAGAGCACCAGGGCAAACAGGACGCTCTTCATCTTGCGTAAGGCGGAGAGAGATCTCTTGATGAGATAGCGATGTTCGGATGTGGTTCGACCAAGGACATTAGTGCCGACCAATTAACGCCTGCCCGCTGAAGCATCTGCGTCGGTCAGCCCCCTTAAAGTGCTCGTGCGAAACTCGTTGGACATGTTGTGGTGCGCTCGCATTGGGCAACTTGTCGTTTTCGTTTAGGTCCGAAATTGCCGCAGCAGCACTAACACCACCAGGCCACTTCCTTTCTCTTGTTGTAAGCAAGGTACGCACACAACCTACACACACGTCTAATCTTCCTGTGGCAATCCGTTAGTAACGCTCCGCTCGGTTATCCTCCAGTGAAAATGATTCGTGCGTCTCTCATCTTCGCCGCGGTTCTGTTTGCCCTCGCGGCTTGTGCCCCTCATGCCGACGCCACCTACGGCGTTGACGTCTCCACCGTACCGTCTCCTCCCACTATTATGATTTTTATTTCTCGTGAGATTATTATTATTATTTTTAGTTTTAACCTCCTT
>NW_004457598.1:21514-22251 GCF_000313135.1 Acanthamoeba castellanii str. Neff
TCCATTCCAGCAAATACAAAAAAAATAAGCCGTGGTTTCATTCCTGGACGTTGAGGCCGAGGGGAGGCGGAGGGTGGGAGAGCTGTGGCTTCTCGTGATAGATCGCCATTTCGGCCTCCCATCGCTTGTATCGCTCGTTCACGAACACCACCTGACACGTGCGTATGGTGAGACCACATTTACCAGTGTTTGTAGGCCTTGCTGCTGTACCATGATGAAGCAGCCGACCATGGTGAGCATTTGGATGGTGTTGATCCACGTCGTGGTGATCAACGGCGACACGAAGAGGAAGATGAGGGTGGCGATGTTGATCAGCAGCACCATCAGGCCGCCCGACGTGGCCTCGGGCACGGGGTACAGGAGCTCGGCCGACAGCTCGTAGATCGCGGGTCCGATCCGCCCTTGGGTGGTCAAAGAAGTGGCGTGAGCTGCGCC
This sequence comes from Acanthamoeba castellanii str. Neff, assembly GCF_000313135.1. Classification (NCBI taxonomy): domain Eukaryota; phylum Discosea; order Longamoebia; family Acanthamoebidae; genus Acanthamoeba; species Acanthamoeba castellanii. Next base: position 21,950 of record NW_004457598.1, read on the forward strand.
AGCTCAGGCCTCCTAGGAAGGAAAAGAGAGGGGCGGACGATACCTGGAAGAAGCCAGAAATGGCCAAAGCGGCCATCAACACTCCAAAGTTGCTCGGCAGAATAGCATCTGTGAACATCGTGTGCCGTGTGTGCCGTGTGTGTGTGGTGTGTTTTGTGTCATGCGTGTGTGTCGTGTCGTTAGAGGCGCCCGTGGGAAATAAGGGCAAAGCGGAGGGGAGGGTTACCGAAGAATGGAGTGGGGAGGCTGAGGGTGAGCCACGTGAAGGCGATCGCACCGGCTCCGAACAGGAGGAGGAGGAG
>NW_004457598.1:22603-37140 GCF_000313135.1 Acanthamoeba castellanii str. Neff
CCTTGAACGAAGCTAATGGGAATAAATCCTGGTCACAAAATGACTGTGCACCATAGCGAAATGAACCCAATAAGGGCGCCCTTGCGATGAAACTTCACAGTGTGCAAAAATGAGGGACAAATTGTCAACAAAAAGTCAAACAGCATGTCACAGGCAGGCAGCCTGGCAGTCAGGGGGTGGTTAAAAGGTTGCAAAGATGGAACTTTGAGAAAAACCAGTTTTGGTGGCTGTGCAGTTGGTAACACAGTAGATATGTAGCTTTGTGGAGAATCTGTAATAGAATAAGCTTACAGAGAGGAATGTTACTGTGAGAAGGTGTCAGGGAGGTTGAGAGTGCATGTCTCAGAGCAGACAAAGGTGCTACTTGGGGTTTTGATGCCACAGTCTAAGTGGAACCCTTGATTGCAGCCAGGAGTGGCACAATCACCAATATGTACCCTGGTGTTGCAGAGGGACAGGCAACAGGATTGGCAGAAGTTGAGCTGTGGCTGTGCCTTTGATGAACAAGTCAGGAGTGCATGGGCACAACTGCTGGAGATGGAGGCTGGACAACAAGGTCAACAGCATGTATTGGTTGGTGCCCTAGGGTCAACAACATCTTCCTCTTTGTCATCAGCAACACAGAAGCAAAAGGCCCTTGGGTTTTGGATACCAAACCATATGTTGTTGGCACTTTTTGCTTAGCACAAAATCAACTATCTATACAAAAAAGGCCACCATTTGGCTGTTTTTCATGAGGTTGGTGTACAAATCAAGGGGGTGAGATGGGTGGTGAGATAGGTCTGTCTGCTTCAGGCCCTGTGAGACATCAACCCCATAGGTCATGAACAACATGGTGGCTGCAGAGCACCAGGACACTCTTCATCTTGTGACAGGCGGAGTGAGATCTCTTGGGTGATGAGATAGCAGTGTCCATTGTGGTTTGTGTTTGTTTTGTAGTTGCTGACCAATGGGTGAGCGTGTCTGCGTCAGTCAGCCCCCTTAATATAATTAATTATTGACTGAAACTCGTTGGGCATGTTTGACCTTGTGCTTGCATTGGACAACTCGTCGTTTTCGTTTAGGTCCGAAATTGCCGCAACAGGCACCACACCCCTTGTGTCACTTCCTTTCTCTCGTTCGTAAGCAAGGTACACACAACCCCACTGGCCAACATTGAGTCTTCCTGTCGCAATAAAAAGTGGCAGTCCGTTAGTAACGCTTATCCGCCAGTGAAAATGATTCGTGCGTCCCTCATCTTCGCTGCGGTTCTGTTTGCCCTCGCGGCTTGTGCCCCTCATGCCGACGCCACCTACGGCGTTGACGTCTCCTCCGTACCGTCTCCTCCCACTATTATGATTTTTATTCTCAATTTTATTTCTCGTGAGATTATTATTAGTTTTAACCTCCTTTTACAACAGTCGGTGTCGCCTGCCGCGTGGACGTGCCTCCGCAACAACGGCTTCAGCTTCGGCGTCGTGCGTGCCTACGAGGCCGTCGGTCTGCCTGACTCCCGCGCTGCCTCCACCGGTAGGTCTTCCGCACCTTTGCTTTCATAAATTTTAACTCCGATTCCCTTGTGTTACAAAACTCCTTTCAGTGGCGAACGCGTGGGCGGGCGGCATGTCGCACGTCGACGTCTACATGTTCCCGTGCCCGCACTGCGGCAAGTCGGCCTCGACTCAGGTCGACGAGCTCGTGAGCTACCTGCGCTCCCACGGCGTCAAGTTCGGCATGATCTGGTTCGATATCGAGGGTCCGCAGTACTGGCGCGACCAGGGCTTCAACCGGTACGCAATCCAACGTTCCTTCACCTAACGCGTGTGCGTACGTAGTCAGCTGACATTCAGTTGTTGTGCAGGGCGTTCTTGTCGGAGGCCATCAACAAGGCGTTGGCCTATGGCGAGAGGATCGGCATCTACACGTCGGCTTCGCAGTGGGAGCCCATCATGGGCAACTGGGCCGGTGGCGCTCGCTTCCCCCTGTGGTAGTACGTGGTCCCGCCCATCTCGCATCCACCCCTCTAGCGCCCTGCCCCGACCCTAGTGTGCACCACCATTGCGTGTCGAATCTGACCAAACCACCCAACTCTTCTTCACAGCGCGCACTACGACAACAACCCCTCGTTCAGCGACTTCAGGTCGTTCGGCGGCTGGTCCAGGCCCGCCATCAAGCAGTACCACGGCACCGCCTACGAGTGCGGCGCCGGCATTGACAAGAACTGGTACTAAGCGCAGTGAGCTCGATCGAGTCTCCTTCATGTCCACAAAGAAGACCACAACCACAATAAATGTGTCCCTCACCGGTCGTGTGAGCGAGACCGAAAGAGGAGGGATGTGACATGTTTGAAGGCCGTGAGGGGGGTTTGGCCAACCGGATGTCAGGTTGTGGTTGGTCGATGCGCTGGTTGGCCAACCGTGCGAAGAACCTCCACGCCAAGTTCTACTCGCCCCTCATTGGCTGCCCTAGAGAAACAAAAAGAGCAACACCGAAGGTTGACTCTTCATTCTTTGCGACCACCCCCCAACTTGTCAAGCCAGAATGACCAGCGCGTGGTCACTACCCCTCCTCGTCGCGGCCGTCCTCCTGGCCATCGCCTGCGGTGCCCACAAGGCCGATGCCACCTACGGCGTCGACGTCTCCTCCGTACCTCACCTTTTCATTCATTTTGTTAATCACTTATTATTCGCTTATTATTGGCCTATTACTTATAATTTTCATTTCCATTATTATTATTTACTTATTTACATTTTCCTTCATTGCCCCCAATTTTTTGAAGCTTGAGAGTGACCACCTGCGCCACTGCAGTCGGTGACGCCTGCCGGGTGGACGTGCCTCCGCAACAACGGCTTCAGCTTCGGTATCGTGCGTGCCTACGAGTCCATCGGTCAGCCTGACTCGCGTGCGGCCGCGACCGTGGCGAACGCGTGGGCGGGCGGCATGGCGCACGTCGACGTCTACATGTTCCCGTGCCCGACCTGCGGCAAGTCTGCCTCGAACCAGGTCGACGAGCTCGTGAGCTACCTGCGCTCCAACGGCGTGAGGTACGGCATGGTGTGGTTCGACATCGAGGGTCCGCAGTACTGGCGCGACCAGGGCTTCAACAGGTACGCACTTAGTTGATGGCCACGACTTGATGACTTTGTGTATGATACTCACCTGTGGAGTGTTGCGCAGGGCGTTCTTGTCGGAGGCCATCAACAGGGCGCTGGGCTATGGCATCAACATCGGCATCTACACGTCGGCTTCGCAGTGGAACCCCATCATGGGCAACTGGGCCGGTGGCGCTCGCTTCCCCCTGTGGTAGTACGTGGGCCCCTCTGGTTGCCAATTTTTCTGCCGTGTCGTGTGCGCTGCGGTGTGCGCTGACATTCAATGGTGTGTTGGGCAACACAGCGCGCACTACGATGGCAGCGCCTCGTTCGGCGACTTCGGCTCGTTCGGCGGCTGGTCCAGGCCCGCCATCAAGCAGTACGTCGGCGACGCCTCCGAGTGCGGTGTCGGCATTGACAAGAATTGGTACCCTTGAACTAAAGACGCTTGGCCATGAACATGCGGCAGTCCCAATAAATGCTACTCACCTTCACATTGGCGCTGACGGGCCTTGTCTGGAGGAACTCTCGGCGGAATGCTCCGGGCCGAGGAGGAGGTCGAAGAGGTCGGCCATCTGCCAAACGTGTCCACGCGTTGGCTAACGAGCCAGTTCGCCGAGCCTTCCTTGGCCATTTCCGCCCTCTTTTAAAGTGACGGAGGTAAACTCCAATCACTCACAACAAGCACTACCAACCTGTCAAGCAAGGATGACCGGCGCGCGGTCACTACCCCTTCTCGTTGCGGCCGTCCTCCTGGCCTTCGCCTGCGGTGCCCACAAGGCCGATGCCACCTACGGCGTCGACGTCTCCTCCGTACCCCATCCCTTCACCTGGACGTGTTTGGTAAATGATGCCCAACCTCACACTCTTCCCGCACTGCCAGTCGGTCAGTACGGCGGGGTGGTCGTGCCTCCACCAAAATGGCTTCAGCTTCGGTATCGTGCGTGCCTACCAGTCGTTTGGTCAGCCCGACTCGCGTGCTGCGGCCTCGGTGGCGAACGCGTGGGCGGGCGGCATGGCCCACGTCGACGTCTACATGTTCCCGTGCCCCCGCTGCGGCAAGTCGGCTTCTACTCAAGTAGACGAGCTCGTCCACTACCTGCGCTCCAACGGAGTTAGATACGGCATGGTGTGGCTCGACATCGAAGGCGCCGGCTACTGGCGCGACCAGGGCTTCAACCGGTACGGATTCCTCAGCAATGCATGCAGCGCGTGTAGTTTCATGTGATGCTCATCGAACGGGTGTGAGTAGGGGCTTCTTGTCGGAGGCCATCAACAGGGCGCTGGGCCACGGTCTCCACATCGGCATCTACACGTCGGCTTCGCAGTGGAACCCCATCATGGGCAACTGGGCCGGCGCCGCTCGCTTCCCCCTGTGGTAGTACGTGGCACCCTTCCAACTCAGTGCATTTGTGTGCGAGCTGACATCGTGCAATGATCATGGGCAACACAGCGCGCACTACGACAACAGCCCCTCGTTCAGCGACTTCAGGTCGTTCGGCGGCTGGACCAGGCCCGCCATCAAGCAGTATGTGGGTGACGCTTCCTTGTGCGGCATCGGCGTCGATAAGAACTGGTACCCGTGAACAAGCGGCGGAACATGCAGCGGAGCAAACTCCCAAACTGCGTGACTGCTGACGTGGCGCTGGAAAAGGAGTTTTTTAACAAAATACGGAAAGACACAAAAAATAAAACCCAACACGTAGCATGGGCGCCCACACGAGCCCCATCCAAGATCTCAATGTTTTCTTCATGGCCTTCCTCTTTGGCCTGTGCATCTACCTGGGGCGAAGTTACATTCTGAATGCCATTCGAACGCGGCCGATCTTTCGATCAATTCGCCCTCTCCTTTCGCATCGGCACAGCCAATTGGCCAGCAAGGGCTTCAAGGTAGCGCTCATCGCTACGTTTGGCATCGGCGCCTTTCTCGAGCTGTACTACTACTCGTGGTGCCCCGTCAGCAACTCCTACTATCAGACCAATCTCATGATCTCTCGCGAGATCATCACCACCCTCAACGATCTCAACGCCGCCTACTGGCCTGACTTTGCCACCCTTTTGAACGTCGTCAGGTATGCGCACAGGCCCTTCCAACTACTATCTCGCCTCCCCTCACTCCTTCGATCTTCCCCACGCAGGAACGAGGAAGTGAATCCTTGGGACCACGACGTAGACTTCTCCATGCTCCATCCAGGTACGCTACTCAATAGAGGCCGCGCGGCCATTGTGGCGCCATGCACGAAGGCTAACCACCTTTTGGCACGCTGACAGGGGATGAAAAGCTTGAGGAGCTGCTGGTGATCTTTAGGAAGCATCCCAAGCTCGAGGTGGCTTACTTCCCAGCTAGGTTCGTTCTCTGGCCGATCCTTCCAGCGCGTACCGTTCCATGAACTGACGCTATTGCTCACACTTCCCGCTCTCACGAACAACCAACGACTCAAACAGGGGTCTCATTCAGTTATGGGCACGGGGCAGTGGAGGTCCTTATGGTACGTCGAAAAAACCGTCGAAGTGAGCCCATTGTTCTTTCGGCTCTCCGTTCTCATAAGCATCGCGCGAACTGCAGGTCCGCATGCCGACATCTTCCTTTGGTCTGTCAAGAAACAGGTGGACACCAACGAGAGCTGGATTCTGAACGACGACTACACGCTGCGGTACGTCTGGCACTAGCAACCGTCAGGCCTTCTTCTCCGTGTGCGATATAACGAACTCCATCACTCGCAGAATCACACGAAGGAAATGGGATGAGATCTTTCCTCTTCGGACCGGCTCATGGCTCGGCAAGTACGTTCCTCGTCTCCTCACTCTCTCTGATGTGTTTGAAGCGCATGGGTCTTGGCTGCATTGTTGCTTACCTTGGCACACCAAAGGAATGTAACGGTTCCAAGAGACGCGCACGCACTATGCCGAGCCGAGTATGGCGATGGTACCTATGCATTCCTTCGGCAGCGGAGGATCGCATATGTTGACCCTTGTCGTGATCAAGACTCTCTAAGCCTCTTTCGACCTACCTCACCACCCACCCCGCAGGTTATACCACGCCCCGATTGTACAGACTGGACTGTCTCGAGAACATGCTCCACTTCCGCTTCCTGCCCGTCGCGGAGCCGGCGACGAAGACCGCCTAGGGTTTACCCTTCCACGGAGGACCGACTCATTTATTTATTACTTTTGTGCTTCTTGGTGAGCACCAACTCCATCGGCATCGAGCTCTTGGCATCAGACGAAGGTGGGAACTCTTATTTCTTTTATTTATGATTTTTTTCAAAATGAATTTACTGCAAATAATTGTAATTTGTGTTGTGGGTCTTTTTTTTATTTTTTTTTTTTTGACGAGAGCGAAGAGGATGGGATTGTGCGAGTCGCGAGAGGAAGAGGAGGACGGCGTGCGATTGGCGACAGCCGATACAGACGCTATTGTGCGCTCGCTGGGGGGAGATGGCAAGTGCGTCCTTCTCAAGGTCCTGCTTCTTGGTTCTTCTGGGTATTTGCCCCCCCCCCCGGGCCTCCTTCATTGATGAGTGTAGGCTGCTCAATTTATTTAATGCTCGATTTGATTTACCATCAATTATTAATCATTGAGTGGGAAATCTTGACTGACTTTTCTCGTGCGCTGGTGCAGCGTGGGCAAGACGTCACTCATTGGGCAGTGCGTGCCGCCAACCCTCCCCATCTTTTGCGTGGCACCAGCGCGAGCCTGCATGTGAGCGCACCGGCTGACCCTCACCCGCGCTGCAACTTGCTCGCAGGTACTGCAAAGGAGAGTTCAAAGAGCGCTACAAGTCGACGATCGGCTCCGATTTTGCGACGAAAGACCTCTCCGTGGACGACCGATACGTCACGCTGCAAATATGGGTGCGGACACACCACACCACACCACACCACACATACACATACAGCGGCACTCACATCCTTCTGATTCAGGATACCGCGGGACAAGAGCGATTTCAGAGTCTGGGAGTAGCGTTTTATCGAGGCTCCGACTGCTGCGTGCTTGTACGTATCCTTGTGCGCGTATTGGGTGGTCATGCGCTTCGATGACAGAAGATTGACGCTGACATTCTATGTGGACCCATAGGTGTATGATGTGAACAATCGGGAGGTACGGCACCAACTTAGTTCAAATTGCTTGACGAAGGTGGCTAACTCACTCACCACTCACTTACTCGTCGTTGACGTGGTTCTCTGCCCCAGTCTTTTAAGAATCTGCACCAATGGATGCAGGAGGTAAGCCCCACCATCTCTTGCTCTCTTGGTCTCCTGGCCTTACCCAGAAACGAATTGCGTCGTGTGTCCTCCAGTTTTTGATACACGCAGGCCCGGACGACCCAGAGAAGTTCCCATTCCTCGTGTTGGGCAACAAAGTCGATCTGTGTCGAGCACAGAGCCCAGGCACTCAACCACGCCGTACGCCCTCTTCTCTCGTGCTCTCTCCCTGAAGACAGAAAACTGAGATCACCACCACCAAACCAACAACAGGAAAGCCTGAGGTAAGCGAAGACGAAGCCAAGGAGTGGTGTAAGAAGCACGGCAACATTCCTCATCTCCTTGTCAGGTACACTAAGGTGGTTGGATTGCAGCAGCTTTCCCTCGCCATTTTCTAACCACGAACCAACCGCACACAGCGCGAAAGAGGGGACCAACTTGGACGAGGCCTTCACCCTGCTGGCGGACATCGCCATCCAGCGACTTCACGCCCCTCTGTCCACCGCCGCCTCCAGCGTGCGCAGTCGACATGACAAGGAGGGCGTCTACTCCTCCTCGCCGTGGTGACGCAACGTTCGACACACAACAGGCGGGTCACTTTTTCTGGGATATTTCTCGGTTTTTTGGGCTGGTGGCGCTTGCACCCGCACACGCAGCCTTGCCCACAAGCTCTTACCACTTCACGCCTGACGAGACTCTGATCCTTCTCCCATCCATCTCCTCTCATTCATCCAAGAGCCGCCTCTTTCCTCCAGCCAGCCGCCTCGCCAGCCTCTCCTTCCTTTCTCATCCATTTCCCATTTTTTCGAATTTTCGAAGATTTGAGACGCTACACGAAATCTTGAATCGGTCCCGATTCGCCCATTAGCCTCGAGTAGTCGCATTCCGTCCTTCCTTCCAGCTCCTCCTCCCCCTTGTGATCCATAGATCATGGACCCTACTTCCGTATCTCTGGTGGGTACCCTTCCAGGCATCCCTGCTGTCCAGCCCTCCGTCTCTGCCACCTCCGTTCCGCCTGTTGCTCCCTCATCGGCATCCGCTGCGTCCTCATCCTCATCGGGCAGCACTGCTCTCTTCATCGCCGAAATCCCGCTCGAGGTCACCGAGGCTGAGTTCCGTTCAACCTTCTCCAGCGAGCCCGGCTACATCTCTGCTCGCCTGCGCAGGGATCGCAACGAAAAGTACCATCTACTCCCTTTTCACCCAACGGACACAGCCTTTTTCACCATGTGGCGTTGTATTGTCTGCAACAGCACCGTGGGGTTCGTTGAGTTCAGTGACCATAAGTCGGCCGCTGAAGCGCGCGAGCAGTTCAACAACTTCAAGTTCTCCCACAACGATGACCACGGCATCAGTAAAGCATCCCCATTCTCTTGCTCGCTCTTCTTCTCCCCTCTAACGCCGCCTTGCCATTTATGCAGCGATCCACTTTGCCCATGAGCACTCACGCAACAAGCACCGCGAGCGTGATGATGGCAAGCACTATGGCAGCCAGCACTACGACCAGCCCAGCTCATCGCGTAAAGGTGCCCGCCTCTGGTGTTTTGCAGACGCCACTCCTCGATACTAACGCTTTCGATGGCATCCTGACGAGTCGCAGGCTACAACAATGGCGGCTATCGCCATGACGGCTACGGCAGCATGCGCGCTGCTGATGTGAACAGCCGCGTGAGCCTCACGTCGGGTCTGCCCTTGGTCCCGATGGGCGTGTCTCCCATGATGCCTGGACCCACCAGCCTTGGTACCTCCCTTTCTGTGACGCTTCAGCTCTATCTACATTCCCGGTTCTTTCGCGTATGCCTTGCGAATGTTCGCTAAGCGTGGTCAGCCCTGCATGGTACAGACATGTCCGGCATGCAGTTCTATTCCACCGTGGCGCCCAATGCCCAGTTCGCTTCCTATGTACGCCGCTTCTTTGCCACTTATGCTACCTGCCTTTGGTGGACGAGGCCTTATGTCTTTTTATTGCACTACTACTTGGTACCAGGTCCAACCGCAAGCGTACTCGCCGCAGCTGTCGCCTGACGCCGCGCCTACGCTCTACGTGGAGGGTCTGCCTCTTGACGCCACCGAGCGCGAGGTTGCCCACATCTTCCGTCAGATGCCCGGCTACCTCGGCATCCGCATCAAGCCCAAGGAGTCCAAGCAGCATCCCTCCAGGGTGTTCAACCTGTGCTGGGTCGAGTTTGAGACCAAGTACAATGCTGCCGTTGCCCTGCACCACCTGAAGGTACGGCTTGCGATCGTCCAGTCCCTGTGTGATGGTTCTTCGTAGGCCTAACAAGCGGTACTTACCATCAACAGGGTTACAAGATGGACAAGAACGATACCAAGGGTCTCACCATCTCCTACGCCAAGACCACCCGCAAGGAGCGCCGTGGTCCTTCCATTCATGGCCTCAACGTCATGCCGCTCGACAAGTCCCTCTAAGCTTACCGCCTCGCCCCACCTGCCTCCCCGCCAACGCGTCACCATCCCATCATCGCCACCGCCACCCACACTCTTCTTGCATGCATGTTCTGCTTGTGTATCGCTCATGAAACGTTTGCAACCGCCAACACTCAGACTCTGGCTGTGGCCCGTTTGTTCGATGCGTTGTTGATTGCCACAGCACACGAAGCAGACACACGCACGCACGCGTTCGGCTTCGTCTAGACGTGCTTGGTGGGCACCTTCTTGCGGTTGCCCCTCCGGCCCTTTCGCTCTCTCTTCTTGAGGCCGTCCATGTTGGTCTTGGTCAGCGTCGCAAACGCCAGCTGGAAGCGCACCACGTCCTTCGACCTGCGCGACACACAGGACACACACATGCGCGCGCACACGACACACAGCTATGGGTTAGCGCTCGGCGTGCGGGACGCTACGCGCGCGTAGCGGGGCTCGTGCCTGATGACGGTGCTGATCTTGATGTCCTTTCCGTTCGTCGCTCGCACCAAGCACTTGGGCTCACTGTGCGCACGCACCGCACGACACGACACGGACGCGTGAGCCGAGTCCGGTGTGGAGACTCGGAACGGAACGAAGGGCTGAGCGTACGGATCGGCGGCGTGTTCGGTGCTGGGCTTGGGCTTGGCAGCACCCTTGGCGGCAGTCTTTTCCTTGGGTGGCTTCTCCTCATCTGCGCGATTGCAATCAAGAAGGGGGCGGCGATGAGCCACAACACAAATAATTTGATGTTAGATCTGATCTAAATTGGCGGGAGTGGAGAATTGAATCAAATGCTTGGGCATAAGTCGCTAAGTTGGCGAATCATACAGGTACATGGCGAAATGAAACAAAATGAATAAAATGTTGGGGAGAATTGTACGTCGCTTCATGGTGATCCACACGCTGCCCTTTGTCTTGTTGGCTTGGAACAGCTTCGTGAGCTCATCCATAAAATGTTGGTTCGTAAGCAGCACCATCTTGCTTCTTCTGTTCCAATTGTTTTGCCGTGTTTTGTTGTTATATTCCTTTTTTATTTTTGGCTGACGTGGCGTTGACCACAGCCAGCTCACCACCGTGTTTGGAAGTATCACACCAATGTTTCTCAAGTCTTTATGTACAGTCGTCGAGGTGGGAGGTGGCTTGTTACATGACGAGGCACTTCTTCTTATCGGTACCCCGATTCCGCTTGCCGAGGAGAACGGCCTTTATGGCCTCGTCGAAGGTGTGCTTGAGGTTGTGCCCGGTGATGGCGCTGCATTCGACGTACGTCACGGCCCGCATCTTGCGTGCGCCCGCCTCGGCCTGCTCGACCGACACTGGCGATTGGCCGCGTCGCTTGAGCGCTTCCAAGGTGGTGCCGTCCTGCCGAAGGTCCGACTTGGTGCCCACGAGGATGATTGCCGCCGAAGGGCAGTAGTGACGCAGCTCCGTAAGCCACTTGTCTAAGACGTTGTCGAAGGAAACCGGATCGACGACGGAGAAGCACAGGAGGAAGACGTCGGTGTTTCCGTACGAGAGCGGGCGCAGCCGGTCGAAGTCCTCCTGGCCGGCCGTGTCCCAGAGCGACAGCTCGAGCGACTCACCATTAGCCGAGAGCTGGACTACGAAGTTGTCAAAGATCGTCGGCTCGTAGGTCTTTGGCATGCCGTTGGTGGCGTAGCTCAAGAGCAGGCATGTCTTGCCCACAGCTCCGTCACCCACCACCACAAGCTTGACCTGTCGCGTCGCCATCTGCACTTCTGTTATGTTGTTGTGATGAAATCAGCATACACACACACTCTCCATTTGTACCTTATTAGCTCTTCAGCGCCCTGGGCTTCGTGCTGGTGAGCTTCGGAGAACCACACCTCTTATCGCATTTCGTGGTCTTCTTCGGCTGAATTGACTTTCTTTTCCTGCGTTCGGCGAAAGAGAAAATAAAGGAATAAAAAAAGTTGCTAGGGCTCAGCGGGAAGAAGGGCGCAAGCATTTATCTCGACCGTACTATGACGGCTGCTGCTTCAGCTGCTGCCTTCGTGTAGGCCATCCCTGGGCACCTGGCACGGTGGCCCAGCCATTTTGTGAAACGAAGAAAAAAGGAATAACACCGGCGTAAAAGTGGTATTTTTCTAAATCGTTTTTATTGATTTAATCTCTCCGGCTTCACAATCAGCACAAGATGACAACCCGCCGAGGAAATCCCGCCAAAGGCAACATCCCTTCGTCTCAATTTCTCTTCTCACATCGTCTTGCTCGTGTCATTTTCGCCCCATTCATAACTTTAATCTCAAATCGCGCCCTGCGCTGATATTGAAACGACTTAATTTCAAACAATTGCAGGCGCTCCGTGCCATCAGAACAGGGTCGCGTTCAAGCACAACAAAAACAGCAAGAAAACCATCAACATCCTCGCGTACACGCCCCGCTCAATCGTCTGCCACCAAGATTTCAATTCCTATTTTATTTTATTTTTTGTCATTTATTGATTATTTCTTTTGTTGTTGATATTTATCAGGCTGCCCAACGAAGGCCTGTGCCCGCGGTGCCACGATATCATTGAGTGGAAGAAGAAGTACCGCAAGTACAAGCCTCTCACCACACCCAAGCGCTGGTACCACTTCCACTTGTCGCCTGCTCCGCCAAGGAGCGTTGAACAAAAGACCAACCAACTCCCTTTCTCACTATCACTTCTTCTTGTTTGCATCGATGCACAGCACCAAGTGCCAGGAGAAGACGGTCAAGCGAGCCTACCACACCATATGCGACGGCTGTGCACGCAAAACGAAAGTATGCGCCAAATGCCAGCAGTCCAGAGAGCTCGTCAAGTTCGTCCTCCATCATCATCACCATCATCACCATCATCACCATCTCTCTGCACATCAACACGGCCGGTTAGGGTTTCGTTCTCACGTTGTGTTGTGTCGTGTGTGTCGTGTGTCGTGTGTCGTGTGTCGTGTGTCGTGTGTCGTGTGTCGTGTGTCGTGTGTCGTGTGTCGTGCAGTGAATTGAAGGATCCGGGACAGGACGAAAGGGAAGAGAGGGAGTACGAGGAAGCGCTGTCGCTCCTCTCCGAACGACAACGACGAGCCTACTTCCGCCGCAAGGAGAAGGGTAAGCTACACATGTGCCTCAGTGTGCACACTTTGGTCTTTCGCCACCGCTCATCGTCATCACCTTCTTCTTCATCATCATCGCTAGGTCAACCGGTGGACGACATTCTGGAAGCGGCGTCGAAGGCGCTCAAGGAGAACCGCGACGAATTCGACTTTGATATGGGCAGCGACGACGATGACGAAGATGGCGATGACGACGAGGACGATGATGACGACGACGATGGCGAGGAGTAAGCCTATCGACGTGTACACCAACGCGACATCTCCAAACTTATATTCATTCATTCATTCCATCTTTACACACGTGCCTGCCTTCATTCACATTCATGCCTTCAGCTTGAGCCATGGCTTTCTTTCATGTGGACGACGGGGGCTGCAGGTAGCGGAAGGTGAGGTTGACCCGGCCCGTCTTGACGCTCTTGTCCTTGGGGATCGAGTGCAGGTACCGCCGCTGGCATCGCTTCCACATCACCAGCAGGCTCCCCCTCTCCAGCTCAATCCCGTACCGCGTTCTGTCCTCCTCTCCACCTTCAGCTTCATCTTCTACTTCGCCCTTTTCTTTTTCTTTTCCTTCTCCTTCTCCTTCTTCTCTTTCGCCTTTTCTACGCCGCTGGCTGCGGGTGAAGAGGAAGGTGCGCGGGCAGCCGAGGCTGATCGAGGCGATGGGCGTCGCGGCGTCGGCCTCCTCCTTGTCGGCGTGGAACCCGATGCCCTCCTTGCCCGTCGCGTAGTAGTTGCACAGGCACACGTTGAACCGAAGGCGCCCGCCCAGGGCCGCAGCCACCTCGCCGCCGTAGTGGGCGGCGTCGATGGCCTCGACCGCGGCCTCGGCCCGGGTCTTGATGTCCAGCAGCTCGGGGGTCCAGGCCAGCGGTGTGCGGTCCTCGCTGGTGTAGACCCCGTAGGCCGGGCCGTATGCGTATTCGACCCCGGCGTCGCCGTAGAGGGCCGTGGCGCGGTTCTCGAAGACCCTCTTCTTCCACGCCAGCGATCCGAGGAGGGCGTCGTAGGCCGCGTCGGCCTTGGGCACCAGGGAGCGCGTGTAGAACACGTCGGCCAGGTCCAGCTGCAGCTTCACCGCGACACCAGCAGATGTCTCTGTACCAGGATCAGGCAGGGCCAGCATCACCTCCCGAGGTTTTCCAATCGCCACTCCTTCCTCCTTCTTCTTCTGCAGGGCCTTATCGTCTTCCATCTCTTCTTGATGTCATTGACACTAAAATGGCCCTATCTCAGTCCCTTGTGTTTCCATGTTGAGAAAAAACTTCACCAAACAATAAACAACCCATTTTTTGTGGCTGAACACTGAGCGCACGTCTTCTTAGGTGGGCAGCACGTCGCCGTTGGCGGGGCACTCGATCGGCTCGCCCGGCACCCATACGGTCTGCTTGTCCTGCTCGATGATGTTGTTCCACAGGCCCACGGCAGCTGCCTGGTGCGCTTTCTCTGTGGTACATCAACAACACCACTGACCAGTTCAGCGTCGTCGAGCGCACCCAGTGACCACCCATTACAAGGAGTTCGTTGAGGGCCATTGTACCCGAGAAGTGGAAGCAGTCGGGCGCAAGGTAGGAGGTGTCGGGCTTGCCATCAGAGCCGGTGGGAATCTGGGTGTCTTCGAGGAACGGCTGCACCACCACCGCAAAGTCCTCCCTGGCCTTGTACTTGTCCAGGCCCGCCACACGCTTCAGCTCCTCAAAGTAGCCCCCGTGCGCCTGCACACACCGCCAATTGCCACGCCACA
>NW_004457598.1:37361-54740 GCF_000313135.1 Acanthamoeba castellanii str. Neff
ACCGGCCATGACTCGTCAGCGTTAACATCATCATCGTCATCATCAACAACGCGTCTCAATAAGAACAACGCACCTTCCAGTCGTTGTCGTAGTCGATGCCCGGAGTGCCCTTGACCCGCTTAATGAAGTTATTCACCTGTGACGGAATGTCTGCCCGTGTGTCCAAACAGCCAACTTAGAATGGTCACGGTGTGCGTGTGCGGTGGTGTGTGTGCGGTGGTGTGTGTGCGTGTTGGCCACCGACCTTGGATAATGGCGCCGGTGACGGCTAGGTTGAGGTGGGCGCCGGCGCTGTTGATGTCGCCCTTGCCCGTGGAGAGGCCCTTGATGTCGGGATTGTACTTGCGCAGGATCGTGCCCAGCGTGAGCACCTTGTCGACCGGGCCGTCCCCACCAACTGCAACGCCACCGCCAGCCCGCACCATTACCGCCATCACCGCCATCATCACAAGAAGGTCACCACCCAGTCAGCGGCGTTGCTACGTTGAATCACAACCACCACATTGATGAGAGAGTGAGCGGCGCACTGGCGTAGGAGACGCCGCGGAAGTCGTTGAAGAGAGTGAAGATCGTCCCCGCCAAGGCGCCGAAACCTGCGGTGAGGCTGGTGTGCAACTACACGTTAGTGGGCCGCGAGCGAGGAATGATATGGATGTAGGAGAGGCGGGTGGAGCACCTGTCGCCGAGGGCGCCGAGGACCTTGATGTCGGCGGGACGCAGGCGCTTGGCGCTGGTCGGCACCGGGTCGCTGGGGCCGTACACCTCGCACGGGAACTCCACTGCTGTTTCATTCTGGCCGTCTGCAGCCACAACTCAATTATTATGCCCAAAATATACATTTCAATCCAAAAACATGTGATTTATATTCACCCATTTGTTATATAATCTAAATAAATAATCCATTAATAAAAAACCTATTTTTAGTACCTTTGTTGGCCGGTGGGAGGTTGATGAAGGATTCGTCCTGGGCGAGCTTGAAGAGCACGAGGGCGAACTCCTCGGCCTTGTCGTGGGGCATGTGGGGCCACGTCTCGTGCACCTTCTCCCGCAGGAACCGCAGCTCATCTTCGTACGGCACCTCGGCACCCACCAGCGCTACCAGTACAACCACCGCCGCGAACACGCCCACAGTGCTGTGGCGCTGCATCTTGTCGTTGTTCAACAACGTGTTGACTGAAGAAGATGAAGACGATGACGTGAAGTGTTCGTTCGAGAACGCTTCAAAGCTGGTGTTAACGAACAAGACCGTGCCGTTTCGTCAAATTGGCTTGATATTGCCAAGAATGCGAAAAATGCGCGTGTGTAGCACAACAGAGTTTGTAAGACACACGACCGTGTGCGACACACGAGAGAAGGACCACTACTGGACCTTCTTGGCCTTCTTTGCGGTCTTGGCCTTCTTGATGCTGTCGGCGCTGGGCTTGGGCTTGGCCGATGCTGGTGCTCGGGCGAGGTAGTCGTCGACGTACTTGCCCAGGATCTCGATGGAGAGACCGGCAAAGACCAGGCCCACGGCGAACCACTTGGTGAGTGAGAGCGCGTGGCCGAACCACAGCACCGACGCCAAGATCGTGAAGAACTTGCGCGTCGTCGTCGCCACCGTCAGCACCAGCGACCCAAAGTGCTGCGTGTGTGTGTCGTGTCGTACGTCGTATGTGTGTGTCGTGTTGGTGACATGAGTGAACGAACGAACGAGAGAGAAAGGCGGTAGCAGGTGGGTGTACCTGGAGCGTGTAGTAGATGAAGAACTGGCCGAGGCCCGAGCACACGCCGAACAGAAAGATGTACCACACGATCTCGGGGTGCCTGCCGAAGCCGACGTCAGGAGCGAAGACTAGGAAGAAATAGGACGGGAGGGGAGACGGACCTGATGGTGAAGAGGGTGGCGGGCACGGTCTCGCCGGTGACAAGCACGCCGGCGCCCATGTAGAGCACGGCCCACACGTTGGAGTAGAACATGACGTGCACGAACGTGGGCTTGGGATTATATTTCTGTTGTTCGTTGCGCAAAGTGTGAAGAAGAAGGAGAAGAAGAAGTCAGCTAAAGGGGAAGGGGGCGATCATGATGCGGGTACCTCGTAGAGTCGCTCCTGGGCGGGTCCGGTGAGACCGTCGAAGGCGAGGGAGGCCAGGAGGAGCGCATAGCCCCACATGACGCCCCACGGAGTCACGTCATCCGCGACAGCCCCTCCCTGGCGGTGGTAGCACAAGCTTCGTTAGGACCCGCGAACAAGCGAGCGGAGGCGGCCAGCGGGCGCGCACCTTGCTCTTGAACATGAACAAGGCGATGCCGGCAGTGATGAGCAGGACGCACATCCACTTGCGCCAGTTGTAGGACCTGCACTCGGTGATGATGGCGGTGACGACGATGGTGAGAAGAAACGTAAGCGCTGCGTCGCATCGCAGGAGATGGGTTTGGAGAGTAGAGAGAGAGGGTCACACCTTCCGTAGACGAGTGCGCCCATCAGCATGACCGGGATCGGTTTGCAGGACTTGCCCAACACCTGCCAACATCGAATTGTCATGGCATCACCGATCAATGTGAGCGCCCCGTGTCCTGCCCCCCCCCCCAAGGCGCGACACACGATGCGCGCGGGCACATTCACGTCGGGGTGTCTTGTATAACGCACCTGGGTCGGGTAGTCCACGAACTGGAGCGAGCTGTTGGAGCAGAGCATGGCCAGCACGTACGTAAGCGAGATCCACGCATACTGGTACAGGTCACATGAAAGAACACAACGTCAGCACCACCAACACGCGCTCTGTGTGTGCGGTGTGTGTGCGATGTGCGCGTGCGGTGTGTGCGGTGTGTGCGGTGTGTGCGGTTATCATTTGTGTGGTGGGAATTGTACCTCGGTGAAGGGGACCTTGTCCTTGGGGGCTTGCTTGGTCCAGAGCCGGTTGAATCCCAGCACTGCGGACACGGCGACACAAAGCAGCAGCGACGAGTGAGGGTGAGCAGAGCTCGATCGCATACGAGCGCAGCCAGCAGTGCAGTGCAGTACCGATGAGAGCAAAGAGGGCGTTGAGGATGCACTGCAGGCAGACCAGGAAGAACATGAAGTCGAAGCGCTCTCCGTTCGGCCCAAACGGGGTGGTCGTCCTACGCGCCACCAACCGCCGCGGTGTAAGGCGGTGCCACCCTCAAGAGCCAAAAAAAAACAAAACAAAAAAACAAAACAAAACAAAAAAAAGTCGAGCAGGCAGCAGAGGGGGAGCATGTACACGCGCTCTTGCACGATGCCGTAGAGGAGGTAGAATACGTAGATTCCGCTCACCCCAATCAACATCTCCACCTCCTTCGCCATCTTCGCCGGATTGAATTAAATCACACAATAAAATTAAATCCTCTTAGTTGCGCAAATCGTGTGGAATGGAGGATGTGGAAGAGGGCGAATCGATTCGAGGTGCCAGGGGCTGAGGCAATCCAATTCCACTCTTCCAGACAAGGATCGAGATCTCAACAATGTTTGCTTCGTCTTGTTTGCTGGTGCGTTGGCAGCGCCTCATTGGTCGAAGAAAAGGTGTAAGAAAAGGAGAGGAAATGATATTTCCTGTGCCAGAGAGCTGGAAAAGACGAAAGAGATTGCAGCGACAAGAAGCAGCACGGCTAGATTTGAATCGACATTTGTTCACATCCCAACATGGCGGAATGGTTTCAATCGATGGCGGAATGGTTTTGGCCACGTTTCGATCCCAACAAATGGTACGGCGCTGCGCATTCGCTGTTGCATCACCGCCACCTGATCGCTTCCCCTTCCTCTGTGCAGCAAGCTCTACCTCAAATCCGCAGTCGTTCGTATGAAGTACGTCTCTCTTTATTTTATTTTTGCATTTTGTCCTTTTTTAATATCATTTTGTTTTTATTTATTTATCTTTAGATCTATTTCTCTTCTTTACTACCCACGCGCTTGGCACTACACTGCAGCTTGAAGAAGAAGAAGGGCCAGGAGCAGAACAAGCTGGCGGAGAAGGAGATCAGCGAGCTGGTGAAGCAGGAGAAGGACGAGATGGCCCGACTCCGGGTCGAGCAGCTGGTGCGCGAGCAGCGGCTGCTCGAGGCCTACGACGTGCTGGAGCTCTTCTGCGAGATCGTCGTCACGCGCCTCCAGCTCATCAACATGTACCCGTGCGTGACTCACCTTCCACAGACGCGTGTGTTGTCGTGCGTGTCTTCCGTGCGTGCGGTCGTGTGCGTGTCCTGACCGCTCGTGTTGCGACTGACCACAGAGAGATCCCCGATGACTTGGCGGAGGCCGTGCACACGCTGACGTGGGGTACTACTCGATCTGACCTGCGACACCCACTCCTCTTTAAGGTGGCTGCTAGGCGCTCAACTCTTCGCTCGATTTCCCGTGTGTGTGTCGTGTGTGTCGTGTGTCGTGTGCCGTGTGCCGTGTGCCGTGTGTCGTGTGCGGCGCAGCGTCGCTTCGTGTGGCGATCCCCGAGCTCAAGCAGGTGGCCAACCAGTTCAAGCTCAAGTACGGCGAGGAGTTCCTCAAGGCGGCGCTCGACAACACCTCCTGCTATGTCAACGAAGAGGTGCGCTCACACCCCCGCACTAACTTTGAGGCATCACGCCGGCGGCCATGGATCTCACCGCACACACCGCACACCGCACACGCACAGTTGATGGAAAAGCTGTCGGTGTGCTGCCCCGAGAAGGACTTTGTCGAGGAGGAGTTTTTCCGCCTCTCGCCCGTGCCCGACAAGACCACGCAGCTCGAGTTCGCTTCGTTCGGCCAGGACGGGCCATCATCGATGCCACCGATGCCGTCCACCACCGATTGCTGCCCGCCAGCCGGCGGCGCGCCCATGCCCATGCCCATGCTGCCCCAGCAGCCGCTGCCCCAGCCGCAGCACTTCTCCACGGCGCCGGCGCCGGCGTCGACTTACGGGCCGCCGCCGCAGCCCACGCCGACGGCGATCCCGCCCTACGTGCCGCCCGACCTGGACTTTGGCGACTGGTCGTCGCCGCTCGGTCCGTCCGCCTTCCCGCACCTACCCAGGCCGGCGCCCTCGCACCAGGCACCACCGGGGATGCCTGCCCCTGCTATCGGAGACGTCTTCGGCCACATCGACCCGTCGCTGCAGGTACACACACACACGCCAACCACACGCACACGCACCAACCACCGTACGACACGCACACGCACACCGTGCTGTGCGCTAACGCTTTGGGTCGGCCTCAACAGTTCCCGCCCATCCCCACGGACAACCCGGACCCGGCATTCGTTTCACCCACGCCCCCCACCGCCGGTAAGCACCCGCCACCGTCATCCCCCCCCCCCAAATTCGTTCTCTCAGCCCCCTCGCACTACGATCGTCTCACGCCGCCCTTCGTTTTTGCGTAGCGGGCGACGAGGAGTTTGACGAGCTGAGCGCTCGCTTCGAGGCCCTCAAGAGAAACCTCTGAGCGCAGGTCTCCCGCAGGCCAACCTCTCTGTTCATACGCGTGTGATTTTTTTCTCTTTATTTTGTTACTTGTACAGGAAACACATCACCATTCGCTCTGTAGTTACTACTTACACCAAACCCACATCCCCGTGGAGACTCTTCACTCGCCCGTGTGCGGCCTGCTGCGCGTGCGTGTGTGCGTGTGCGGCCGCAGGGATCGGGTTCAGGCGGAGGCTTCCTTGCGCTGCTCGGAGGGCGGCTTGTTGACCTCGACCATGTAGCAGGGCTTGCAGAACACGCGACCGGCCACCGAGCAGTAGAGCTTGGGGTCGAGCTTCTTCTTGCAGTCCACGCACACGAAGCACACCTTGTGGAACACCAGCTTCCCGGCCGGCTGCCGCTCCATCTTGTACACCCTCTTCGCGCAGTTCTGACACCGCTCATCCGCATTTTCTATCACGACACACCACAACACACGTCAGCCACACCGCACACGACACGACCAACGACACGACACGACACACGCAGAGGAGCGGCGAACCGTTGGTGGGTGCGAAGCCGGTGGAGCGGGGCGAGGCGGGGGCGGGCGAGCGAGGGGAGAGGACGCGCGGGGAGGCCGGCGGCGGGGCCTCGACCTCCTCCTTGCACAGGTGGATGATCTCGTTGTCGTGGGTGCGCTCGAAGAGCACGTCGGGGCCGAACGACACGACGCCCCACTTCTTGGCCGTCTTGAGCGTGCCACTGAGGGCCTCGAACTGGTGCGTCGTCTCCTTGAACAGCGGACCAAACTTGACGTAGATCCTCTGTAGAACACACCGCACACACCGCACACACCGCACACACCGCACACACCGCACACACCGCACACTCGGGAGGTGAGGGGAATGCAGAGCGAGGAGGGCCAACGGGAAGTGGAACGCACCTTCTGGGGGTCGATGCGGTCGACGGTGCCGCGCTCCTTGATGGCCTGCACGAGCTTCTTCACCTCCTTCACCGTCCACTCCTGCGCCGCCGTCGCGCGGCTGATCGTGTCGTGTCGTGTCGTGTCGTGTCGTGTCGTGTCGTGTCGTGTCGTGTCGTGTCGTGTCGAGGCGGTGAGTGCGAGTGTCGTGGTGCGGGCGAAGAAGGAAAGAGGAGGTCGGCGGGGGGGGGCGTACTCGGTGCTCTTCTGTTCGAGGGCGTCCTGGTTTTGCTGGACCCGCTGCAGGAACTGCGCACGCGCCTGACCAGAGCTCGGGGAGAGACCTGACCAAGGTAGGAAAGTGTGTTCAGAACACGATGGCCCTCCATCACTTCATCGTCACTGACGTTCGCTTCGATCTTTGTTTCCATGGAATTGGAGTGCAAGGATTGAAGTTCAAAAGTAAAAAGGGCACAAGCCTTCAAGAAAACGCACCAGGTTCATCTTGCATGTTGTGGATATCTTTTTGAGTGTTATTTTTTGTTATTTTTTTTGTCTTATTTTTTTTTTGGCCTGTGGTTGGCTGTGTGAGCCAAATTAAGACAACCCACAGACCGCCACCTTAATTTTTTTTTTCAGACTCAGAGACTCTGGACTTGGTCTGCTGTTTAGCCTTTGGCTGCATTGGAAAGTTAAGCACCCAGGACACACTCAAGTTGTGGGTGAACAAGGATCTTTGTGTGTTCTTACCCACAGAGAGCGCAGCTCTCACTGCTTCCACCTGTTACTTGGCAAATGCGAGAACAGAAAATCGCTAAATGAATTAGTTCTCTCTTAGGTTTTTATTGCCAACCAGAGAGAGTGGACAACTAAAAATAGTGACCAATGTCTGCAGGCTGCACGAGGTGCCAGTAGTTTTTCAAAAAACAAGGGTTGACCGAATGGCAAATCAAACGAGTTTGCTGCGGCGAAAAGCGCTTCTTGTTGCCTTCACCTCCTTGACCCCACTCCCACCATCTTCTGCCGCGCCCCGATCAACGGTTTCGTTACTCGCACCTTGAATAGAACTTCATCAATCGACGAAAGAGCGAACTAAGCTTCGACTCACAGAAAATATAAAGAAGAACGATGGCCATGTACAAGATTGTAGTTCTGGGCGAAGGCGGTATGGATATACCCCTCCACCCTTCATCCATCTCCACCCACTGTTTTCCTTCGTCTTCATTCTTTCAGTCGTTTCTTTGTTGCCGTTGCCACCAGGCCTATTTTTATTTTCGCTTATTTTTGCCCCCCCTCCAACATCATCTTCGCTTCTTCTGCTCCCCCCCAAATCCCTTTTCGTTTCGCTCTTTCAGTTCCCCCAAGTTCATCTCCGTGAGTCTAAGTGCCCCCCCCCCGCCGAGAAAACGAAGCCTAACTCCAAACGCGTTTCGTTTTCATCTTTTTTCTTTTTCTTCTTTGGTTTTGCATTTTGTGATGGCTGCAGGCGTGGGCAAGAGCGCGTTGACGATTCAGTTCACGCAGAACTACTTCGTGAAGGAGTACGACCCCACCATCGAGAACTCCTACCGCAAGCAGGTCACCATCTCCGACGAGGTCCACATGCTCGTACGCCCTCCTCTCCACCGCCGCTCTTCGTCTTCTTTCTTCTCTTCGTCTTCTCTCTTTTGAACGTGCGCCGCTCACACTGCTGTGCCTTGGCGTGGGTGCGTGTGGTGGTTGTGTGAGTGCAGGACATTCTGGACACGGCCGGTCAGGAGGAGTACAGCGTGATGCGGGACCAGTACATCCGATCAGGCGGTGGCTTCATCTGCTGCTACTCGGTCGCCTCCAAAGAGGCACAGACCCGATCCACGCTTCCGCCCAGCCCGCGTGTGGCACTTGTCACTGACCGCCGCGCGTGTCGTGTCGTGTCGTGTTGTGTGCGTGTCGTGTCGTGTTGCGTGTTGTGTTGCGTGTTGTGTTGCAGTCATTTGAGGCGATGCACGACTATCGCGAGCAGATCCTGCGCGTGAAGGACTCTGACACGTATCCGATGATCCTGGTGGGCAACAAGTGCGATCTGCCGGACGACCTGCGCCGAGTGAACACCTCCGACGGCAAGGAGCTCGCCAAGAAGTTCAACTGCCACTTCTTCGAGACGTCCGGTTCGTTGTCCCTGTTTCTGTTTCCTTCCTACGATGTGTGCGTGTGCGTCGTGCGTGTGCCCTGACAAAGTTTGAAAAACGACACACACACAACGCACACAGCCAAGACGCGACTCAATGTTGAGGAGTGCTTCGAGCAGCTCGTCAAGGAGATGAAGTCCTGGCGGGAGAAGAAGAACAACAACACCTCCAGCGTACGTCGTGTCTCGACCCTCATTCCTTCATTCTTCTGGGCCGCCGGCGCTCACAGTATTTTGGTGGTGCAGGGCGGCATGGCGGCGTCGCCCAGCAGCGGCAAGAAGTCGTGGGGACAGAAGCTCAACAAGATGATGGAGGGCAAGAGCTGTGTGCTTCAATGAAGACTACACGTGTGCAAGGAAGTGGGGTAAGAAGGACAATCAGCAACAACAGTGAGTGTATTATATTCTAGAGATTTTGTGACTTCTTTCTTTTGATTCATTCTACACCCCACAACCTGTCAATGCTTCATCACATCTTGTTCTTGTCTTCTTTCAAACTCAAATCACCATCGGAGTTATAAACAGATGCGCCACCTTAAATGAGGCATCAATTTGGAGCGGACACCCTCACGAGGGGGCACATCCGCAGAAAGTTTGTGGGATTCAAAACGGAGCCAATCAGCTTACCATCAACACGGCCCAACGGCAGCAGCAACAGGAGTGGTGAGGGTGGAAGACACGCGGGGCGTCACACGCGCACGCACGCGGCCTCTCCCGCCAAAGACCTAATTTTTTATGGACCACTACCTCCCCAGCACCACCTGCACCGATCGCCACCTCCTTCACCTCTCCACCTCGACCTCTCGCATTTGACCCGAACTTGAGCGCCTCCAGCATCACTTCTTGTACGCCCTCTTCGCTCTTGTTCTCTCGTTCTTTTTCTTCTTCCTCGCTTTAGTTCTTTCTTCGCTTTTTTTTGTTAGTCTTGAGTTGACCCGTCATCGAATGATGCAGGACCCAAGTACATCACGTCGCCCAACGAACTTCGCGTTGTGGTTCGATCAGATGAGGTCTCCTTCCCGCACCACTTCTGCCTCCGCTGGCACGACCCCAAAGTCGCCCTCCATGTCTCGTTCACAACCACCACCATCACCTTCACCTTCATCGTCATCATCGTCACCATTGCCACCGCTATCTCCATCATCGCCTCCTGCGTCTACGCACCCACCGCCAAACCCTGCGCCGTCGGCCTCGGCCTTCGTGTGCCTGTTGCCCGAACACGTGCGCAAGGTGGAGGACGAAGACGAACGACGCAAGCGGCTCCTCTGCATCCTCGTCCTGCTCCCCTTCATCCTCCTCTGCCTCCTCTCCTCCTTCTTCCTCCCCTCCACCATCAACCCACCACCACCCACCAACCCATCAACATTCCACACCACGCCAACATTCCAGACCGCTACATTTTCATTCTTTGAATTCCTGAGCTGGGCCTCACTCGTCGTAGTGTGCGGGCTGCTGGGCCTGGTCGCGCTCCGCCGCGGCGCCCACTACGCCACCACCCTCGGCCTCGCCCTGTGGTCCAACTTCGCCGTTCTCTCCCTCTGCTTCCACTACGGCTTCGTCCCCGAACTCTTCTGCGTGCTGGCCGCCCTCCCGCCACTCCTCTTCTTCGTGTTCGGCCGCTTCGCCGGCGCCTGCGCGCTGGCCACGGTGCTGCTCGAGGGCGCCCTCTTCCCGCACGTCGCGTCGCTGATCGCAGGCCTGACTGCTGCGTCGTCTGCGTCGGCGGCGGCCACGATCGGCCACGAGTCGCGGCCGCCGGGCCTGCAGATGTCGCCGCAGGGGTCGCTGGCGGTGGGGCTGGCGGTGGCCTACGTGGTGGGTCTGACGGCCTGGCTGCAGGACGGGTCGCGGGCGGCCTATCGGGACAAAATGCGGGCCATTGTGCTCCAATCGGAAGCCGCCAACCGCGAGCTGCAACAGGCCACCGCCGCCAAGTCCAACTTTCTTGCCAACATGAGCCACGGTACCCCCCTCCGCTCCACAGGCCTTTCCCCTGTTCTCTAACCGCACACGCGCGTCGCACACACCGCACACGCACACGCATACCGCACGCACCGCACACGCACAGAGCTGCGAACGCCGTTGCATGGGATCACGGCGATGGCGCGGGAGCTGCTGGAGACGCTGTCGCCGCGCAACCCGGCGCGGGAGTGCGTGGAGATCATCTCGGACAGCAGCGAGCACATGCTGGGCCTGGTGAGCGACATCCTCGACTTTGAGCGGATCGAGAACAACCGGCTCGACCTGGAGTCGATCCCGTTCTCCATCCTCTACGAGGCCGACAAGGCCATCACCATCCTCAGCGTCGCCGCCAAGCGCAAGGGCATCAACGTCGACAAGGTACGCACAGCACACACCGCACACACCACACACACCGCACACGCACATGCATGACCGCACACACTGACGAATGTCATCAGGACTATCGAGTGGCGCTGCCGATGCACGTGGGCGATCCGCTGCGGTTCAGGCAGATCCTGTTTAATCTTGGTGCGCCACACACGACACGACCAACGACACGACACGACACGACACGACACGACACGACACGACACGACACGACACGACACGACACGACACGACACGACACACGCACAACACACGACTAATGACAATTTTAGTGAGCAACGCGATCAAGTTCACGCCGGAGGGCGGCCGGGTGACGGTGCGGATCGTTAACGACGAGAAGGAGGAGGAGCTCATCACCGTCGAGGTCAAGGACACCGGCATCGGCATCGCCGAGGAGCACAAGTCGCACCTCTTCAGCGTACGCCTCATCGCACACACGACCGCACACGCACACGCACACACCGCACACGCACACACCGCACACAGTGCTGACCGTGTGCCACGGCACGCGCAGTGTTTCTCGCAGGTGGACAGTTCGATCAGGCGGCGCTACGGCGGGAGCGGCCTCGGGCTGGCCATCAGCAAGCGGCTGTGCGAGGCCATGGACGGCGACATCGGCTACCAGTCCACCTTCGGCCAGGGCTCCACCTTCTTCTTCTCCGTGCGCCTCCCGGTCTTCGCCCCGCCGCCGGGCGTCGACGACTACTGCGAGTGGGCACCCTTTAACGCCTCGAGTTCGATTCCCGTCGCACGCTCGTCGTCAGGCAAGTCGTCGACGACGGCTAAGACGATGATGAACCGCAAGAAGACCTTCTCGTCGTCGATGCTGCCGACGCTCTGCTTCCCGCTGTCGCCCACACCGTCGTCGTCGTCGCTGGCAACTGCGTCGTCGTCGCGCGTCATACCCAAGTCGCCGTCGGCCTCGTCGATCGTCACCATGGACTCACATTCTTCCCCCCTCGCCGCCCCAGTCACCCGGGCGCGGCGGCGGCGGCGGCGGCAGCGCGTCGTCGTCGGCCAGCCACTTTTCGGTGTCGTCCCTCTCCGCCTCGCTGCTGACCTCGCTCTCGTCGCCCTTCTCGTCGCCGTCGCCCTCCTTCTCCAACCTCGGCTCCTTCTCGTCGTCGCCGTCGCCGTCGGCCTCCTTCACCTCGTTCGGCTCCATCTCGTCCCTGTCCAACTCCACCTCGCTCTCGGCGATCGTGTCGAGCCCGCGCATGCTGCTCGAGGGCGCGCGCATCCTGCTCGTGGAGGACAACGAGGTCAACCAGAAGGTGGCCAAGCGCATGCTCCACTGCCTCGGCTGCCAGGTCACGGTGGCGGGCAACGGCGAGGTGTGCCTGGCCGTGCTCGACGAAGCCACCGAGCCCTTCGACGTCATTCTCATGGACTGCCAGGTACATATATACAACCGCACACGCACATCGCACACACCGCACACGCCATCGCACGCACCACACGCGACTCACACCGCGCTCGCTCAGATGCCGATCTTGGACGGGTTCCACGCGACGCTGAAGATTCGGGAGAAGGAGAAGGTGACGGGCATCCCGCGCACGCCCGTGGTGGCCCTCACCGCGTCGGCCACCAAGGAGTACCAGCAGAAGTGCTTCTCCGTCGGCATGGACGACTTCCTCTCGAAGCCCTTCACCAAGACCATGCTCGCCCGCATCCTCAAGCGCTGGATCGGCACCCGCGGCGTCACCCCCGTCACCACGCAGGACTGAACTCGTTCGAACCACGCACAACACACAACAACGACTAGGATGACATGCCACACAGTTTTGTAAATACAACATAAAGAAGTGTACACACCACACCGCACATGACACGCACACGCACACGCACACGCACACGCACGACCAACGACACGACACACGCCAAACGTTTTACAAAAAGTGTAGTATACTCTATTATGGCAACAATAATTTGACCCCAAACTTGAAGCGGCTAAGCTCGAGAAGAAGATCTTTCGTAGCCACTTGCTTGCGCTTATAAAACGGCGGCGGCGGTGGGTGAGGAGCGTTGAGCTGACTTAGGTGTGGTACATCTTGAAATATTTTGACTCCTTGTGGACCTTCTCCATGAGGTACTCGGCTGCTGTCTTTCCCACCGCCTGCACCCACCGCACACCACACCTGTCAGTCACCGCACGACACGACACACATGACACACCACGCACCGCACACGCACACACGCAGCGCACAAACGAGGGGGGGAGCGGAACCTTGGGCTTCTCTTCGATCTCACCGGCGTCGAATTCGCCGTAGACGATTTCCTCGTCTTCCTCCTCCGCAGGCTCATCGCTCTCGCTGCTCTCCTCCTCGCTGTTGTTGTTGTCCTCCTCGCCCTCGCCCTCGTCCCTCTCGCCCACCTGATCGAACGTGATCTCCTCCTCTTCCTCCTCCTCCTCGTCATAGTACTCTCCCTCTTCGCCATCTGCGCCATTGCACGCCCCCCCCCAAGCGTCAGTCAATGCCGCGTGTGTCGTGAGGCGTGTGTTGTGTGTAGCGTGGCGCGTGTCGTGTGTGGCGTGTCGTACCATCTTCTTCGTCGGAGAATTCGCCCTCGTTCAATATCAACTCCGGGATCTCCTTCCTGATCCATTCGATCCAATCGATCTTGCGGAGCGGCTCCTTGGTCTTGGCCTGCGCCAGCCGCAGCTCCTTCTCCTTCGCCTTCTCCTGCTCCTTCTTCTTATAGACCTGCGCCACACAACAATCGTAAGCTTCGCACACGCATACCACACACGCATACCGCACGCGCCGCACACGCATACCGCACGCACGCACGCACGCACGCACGCACGCACACACACCGCACACAGCAGACAACGCAGGAGACGAACCTGGAACATGAGATCGGCGTAGCGATCGTCGCGGCCGATGGCGGGATCGATGAACGGGGGCTTGGTGACCCAGGTGTGGAAGTGGCGGGTGAACTCGACCTGCTCCTCGCCGTCCTCGGTGGCGATGAGGGGCACGTAGATCTTGCGCCGCGTGGCCATCTCGCGCACGTAGCGGTTGGCAAACTCGAGCACCTGCTTGTACTGCGACTCCGACGCCGACTTGCCCAGCCACACGTAGACCTCGTGGTACGTGTCCAGCAGGTACACGTTGGCCAGGTTCAGGTCCGTCTGGAAGAACTCGTACACCTCGCTCACCTCCAGACGACCTGTTGTGACCACGTCAGTTGTCGTGCGTGTGCGGTGTGAGTGCGTGTGTGCGGTGTGCGTGCGGTGTGGCAGCGTACCGGTTTGGTTGGAGAAGCAGAAGAGGCGGGCCTTCTCGCGGTACTTCTGGAGGAACTGCTGGTTGCACACGTAGTCGGACCAGCCGCCGAGCAGGTTCCAGAAGGCGGGCACCTCCTCGCCCTCGTCGAACACCTCGAGCGTGCGCTTGCCCTGCAGCAGGTCCGGCACCTTGAGAATGGCCGTCGAGTCCTCGAATCCCGTTCCCTTACCATACCTGCGCGCCTCACGTAAGTACCGTGTGTCGTGTCGTGTCGTGTCGTGTCGTGTCGTGTCGTGTCGTGTCGTGTCGTGTCGTGTGTCGTGTCGTGTCGTGTCGTGTCGTGTCGTGTGTGTGTGTGTGTCGTGAACGCGTACCAAAGGTAGAGGTAGTCTTGCGTGAGGAGGACGAAGGCGTCCTTCGAGTTGAGGGACGACACGACGGCCTTCACCTGCACGGTGTGCGTGATCTCCTCCGTCGTGCGGCGGATGTGGTACAGCGCCTTCGGCTTGGGCCTAATGGACCAGCAATTAAGTGTTAACGTCAAGCGCGTTGTGTGCGGTGCGTGCGGTGCGTGTGCCGTGCCGCGTGTGGTACGCACTTGGTGAGCCTCTTCTTGCGGTGGCCCTTGTGGATGATGATGTGGCCGTTGAAGAGCTTCATGAAGTGGGGTGGCTCCTTGTGCTCCATGATGCGGATCTTCACCGGCGGTCGGCCGCCGTAGTTGAGAATCTTCTTCTCCAGCACGGGGTAGAAACCGAACAGGAACGCGGGCCACCTTTCGGTCGCACACAGAGCGTTAGTGCACTCGAGCGTTGATGCAACTTAAGAGACCACGGTAGGCGTGATGTGTACCATCGGTTGGAGGACGATCGGCCCTCCCAGAAGTAGCAGAGGTAGGCCTGCTTCATGTTGTCGTTGGGGTTGTAGAACGTGTACAGCACCAGATAGCAATCTGCGCGCGACACACACACACACACACACACACACGCACGCGCGCGCGCGCGCACACACACACACACACACACACACCGATTCATTACTATCAGTGCGTGTTCTTTCGCCGCACGCACAGACACACATGTGGCGCAAGGTGCCGCGGGCGCGCGTACCGCCAGAGTAGAAGTGTCCTCGCTCCTCGGCGGGGAGCTTGGTGAAGGTGGGCTTGCCGTCTTCGATGGCCCACACCTCGACGCTGCCGCCGCCCTCGTCCACGAACGGCTCCTGTGGTGGCTTCCTCAAGTTCACCACGTTGTCTGCACCCACCCAACCGACCACCCAACCAACCAACCGAGCGATCATATAACATTAACAACTCAGCTTTGTCACATTGCAGTGCTGTGAGTGGTGGTGGTGAAGTCGCGGCCACGTACCGATGGAGATCTTGGGCCAGGGCTCGGAGGGCGCGATGCGGTAGTGGGACATCTGCGCGGTGGCGTAGTTGGAGGGGAGCGGCGCGAAGAGCTCGGCGCACCAGTCGGGGAACTTGGCGATGAACGCCGACGGCTCAAAGTTCTGCGTTGTGCAGCACACAACGAGCTCAGCGCACGCGCGCGAGGGGGAGGCCGTGCGGTAGGTGGGGGGATCCATGGGAGGGTGGTCGGTACCTCGTAGATGATGTTGATGGGCGTCCACGAGGGGCGGCCCTCCTTGTTGACTTCATCCCTAAAGCGGCGAGCCGCGGCCTTCGCGATCTGTCGCTGGAGGAGGGACGACCCATGACCGATCCACACGAACAGCTCCCTGCGCATGTCGTGTGTGTGTTGTGTGTGTGTGTGTGTGTGTGTGTGTGTGTGCGCGCGCGCGTTGTGTGTGTGTGCGTTATGTGTGTGTCGATGTCAGCGAATTCTTGTGAGAAAAGTTCTTCACACTCGCACGTACGTGAAGGCGTCCATGATGACCGCTGCCGAAGGGTGGAGCATGCTCCTGGACAGGGGGCCAGTCTCGCCGCCCTTCCTGATCACCGCAAGCCTCGGCCGACCCGTCTCTCTGCACCCCCCCCCGCACGTGACACTCTCCGCGTAAGCCGGCCATGCACGCCGGCCGCAAGCGCTGGTGTGGAGGGGGGGTCAAGTGTACGGGTCGACGGCGGTCTTGCACAGGAGGATGTCGTCGACAACCTCGGGTCCCCTCTCGGGCACGGGTCCCTCCAAGGGCTCCCGCATGTAGTCCCAGAAATTGCGCCACTCGGAGCCGTCCTCCTCGCGCCCGGCGTCCTCGAACCCTTCCTCCAGCACGCGGATCTTGCTGCCGCAGCCTGCAACGATCATTTGGGAGGCGGCATGAGACACGGCACGGCGGTGGCAACAGTGGTGTGGCGACGGTGGTGTGGCGACGGTGGTGGTGGGGTGGTGGTGGTTGGGGGAGAGCACGTACTCCTCTCGTATCTGTTGATGCGGGTGCAGATCTCGTGGCCCTTGAACTGCAGAGCGCGCTCCGATCGAGAACCTGTCAACATTACGCCCCCCCCCAAATTGGGTTAGGGTCGAATACAGAGTGTGCGGGGGGGGAGGCCAAGGGGTGGTAACGTACCGTTCCACTGGAAAATGTAGCCGTCGGTGCCGCCGTCCAAGACGAAGACGTCGGTCGAGTTGAGCGACAGGGCGGAGAGGCGGACCTGGCGCATGGAGAAGTAGCGTTGGCGACGCTTGCCCACCACTGCGGCGTTGCTGCTGCTGCTGGACGGCGGGGCGTCGCCCGACGGCTCGGGCACCGGCGCAAAGGCGAGGCGGTAGAAGCGGGGCTCCTGTGAGAAGGGCAGGGTGGGCTTGAACGCCGACTCGGTGCCGCCGTCGTCCTGGTAGTCGATCTGCCAGCCAAACAGCTCCATGAAGTCGTCCGACTCGTCGTACTGCGACTCGCGCACGATCATCGCCTTGCTGTTGAGGAAGATGTTCAGCTCACGCGACCGGAAGGCCGCCGCGCCCTGCTTGTCCACCGTGGACTGTATATCACAGAAAACACAACAAGTTCGACAGCGAGCGCGTCGTCAGTCAGGCGTGCGTGTGCGGTGGTGCGTGTGCGGTGCGTGTGCTAAGACTCGGCCAGCGGCGAGTACCTTGGCGCCCATCCAGGTGAAGATGGTGAACTTCTTGGCCTTCTCCATCGACGTGATGTGGAGGATGACGTAACAGTCCTCGGAAAAGAACCTGGCGGGTCGTGGCGGCTTGCACTTGAGGTCGGGGTAGTCGTCGTCGTCAATCTCCAACGGAATGAAGTACTCCACGCGCCAGATGTAGAGTCCGGGATCCTCCGACGCGCACTCGCCAAAGAGCTCGTCGTACGCCGCGTCCTTGGCTGCAACGTGTGCGTGTTGTGTGTGTGTGTGTGTGTGT